>NC_073354.2:2607500-2912857 GCF_027580225.2 Misgurnus anguillicaudatus | reverse complement strand
ACTTAAAACCTGAATTCATCCACACCTATAAAGCCACACAAGAACAGGGCTGGTAGTGCTTAAACTTACTGATCATTATAATTATTATAGACGTAAACCTTTCAGAAACACAGGATATTTGAAGATAGAGATTGTTTATGTTCAAAACTGAAGGTTTCTTTGTTTTTTGAAATATTAAAATATATATTCATTTAAAAATATATTCATTTAAAAATATGTCTAATCCTTATAATAATCATATGTTCATTTTGGACCTCCCAACTGGAATGGTCCTGGATTAGCCTGGATGCTTGCACGCAGTATTGGGTGTAACTAGTTTCTAAGTAATTAGTTACTGTGATATAATTACTTTTCCCTTAAAAAAGAAAAATTAGGAATTAATCTTTATTTTCCAGCAATTTAACCAGTTCTGATGTGATTGAACTGTATAACAATATATATATATATATATATATATATATATATATATATATATATATATATATATATATATATATATATATATATATATATATATATATATATATATATATATATATATATATATATATATATATATATATATATATATATATATATATATATATATATATATATATAATAAAATAGTGGATTTAACATCAAAATTTTAAGTCTAAAGTTTAAATGCACTGAAAAAAATTGAAATTACACAAAATAAACATGTATGCAACACAAAATATTTATATTCCTTGTGTAAACATCATTTAATCAAGTAGGATTAAAATATTTTGTTTGAATGTTGAATGATCACATTATCCTTACGTTGATTAAAATTGATTGAATGGAATAATAAAAACAATACAATTAAGTTTGCACACAAAAACGTCCACTCCTGAGCAGGAGGTGGCAGTAAAGCTCAATGAGAAGGACGTCAGTTGCCATAATAGGAGAATAAATAAAGGCTGCGTCCAAAAACTCTAAATTGCTGCCTTCTGAGGCAGCTTTCCAAGGCAGGAAGGCATCAAGGCATGTCCGAATTCAATGTTTGGTTTACTTCATGTCTCCTGAGATACCTATGCGTGGAGAAAAGGCAAAACATATCGATACACTGATCAGCAACGCTGTGATTGGCCAGTTGTTACAATGGCCAAGAACACGGCCATTTTTTAACCCCTGCAGTCTGAGAGCTATTGATGAAAGGTTGTGAACTTTTTATGACACTGAATTTAAAAACCCAGTTAAAGCTACTTTTGTACATAAATCACCATAAATAATGTAACATTTTCTGTAAAAATATAATCTTGATATCTTAACTATGCTTGTCAAAGATTGAAATTATTGATTGTAATTAAAATTTGATGCTCCTAAAGTACTTTAAGTCTCTTTTAAAAACAGTTAAATGCTATTTTGTCTGTTTGTAACAGCAACTTAAAAAGCAGAATAAAAACAGGTGGTGGTCCTCCATCTTCATGTGATGTGTTGGCAGGAGTGATGTCTCTAAACTGGCTGATTGTGCAGATCATCTCTGGAGCAGTTGCTCTTTCTTAAACCCACAGCCAATGCAACACTTTAATTTCTGATAAATACAATTTTAATTGTAGTTTATTATAAGATTGTGTTTTCCTCTCTTTTGTGCAGTTGTAGATAATACACCAACACTTTCAGCTGTTCTCAAGAATGTGTTAAATGAAGTATGATGTGCAGTAAGGGAATGGTAATGTCATTCTACATCAAAAGATTATAAAGTGCAACTGTTTCTGAGCAATGCACAGGACAGTAAAGAAATCCTCTCAGATGACAGTCCTTTAGAGAAACTATATGCAACTGGTTAAATAAGTTTACTTCAATTGCATTATTCTTAACTTATTTCTGACTATATTAGCAATATTAGCAGTATTCCACATTAACTGAAAGTCCTGCATCTGCTGAGTCTGCACAGAAAAGTGTAGTAAAGAAGATATGTGAAAATATGTGCAAAAAACTGATTTGGTTATTTTGGTCATTTTTGTCAGGAAAGGGACAGGGTAACATATTTGTAGACAACGATTTAAAGATAGAACAGATAGAAATTCCTAAACGAAAACCCTTTCAAGCATGACATTGTAAGCTACTTGACAATCTAAAGACAAAATTAAAATAGGAGATTAGTTTATTCAAACTTAGTCTTTATTGTACATAACATCTATTAGTGCTGGATTAATTGCTGTTTTTATTAAGGAAAATTCAAACAAATTTTAAATGAATGTGATCAGCATTTGTCTTCTCATTCGTTTAAGAATAATAATCAAAACACCTTTACACAAAAACAAGTTGCACAAGTTCAGATAAAGGATATTTTCATATATTATATATTTTTTCTAAATAACATAGCTAAAAGATTTAATTAAACTATCCTTTTTTTATTACGTGTTGAATTTGAAATACTCTTTATATTAATCAGGTATCTTACGCAGATTGCGCTCCTATAATGGAGAATACGCGGCTGCGTCAGACTTTCCGTATCACATCCGCTTAAAAAGGTACAATCTAATCTTGTTTACATGAAATAAGCCTGCTCCCGAGCAGGTTTGAGCTTACGGACCTGTTGCTATGACAGCAAGTCTAGGATGAGATTCGAAGAACCAAATAATCCAAGATCATGCCAAATCGTCAACAATCAAATCCGGCTAACTGAGTTAGCGACGTACGAAGAACGGGCCTCAGAGCTCAAAGTGAAGCCAAAACAAGTGCGTCCAGGCTTAATTGGTTGCACAAAGACCAAGCCAAGATGAGCAGACACGAATTCATTAAGCCAGGTGAAACCAATCTTGGATAGGTGCGCGCTCACGGATCACTCAAATAGACCCCGCCACCGATCACAGATTAACCGATTCACCATGGCAACTAGCGGCGTTCTTTTCCCCGTCAGAGCCACAAATCCATATGAGGAGGTAAAAGACATAATTAAGAAGAAAGGCAACACTGACACAGTGATAAAGCAAAGAGAAAAGGCGTGGCAAAGTATTGCAGAACGTCTGAATGCGTAAGTAGTGCACAATTACACACTCACCGCTCTGCTGAAACATCACAATTACAATTAAAATATTTAATTCACATCTCCAAAAACGCAATTGTACTCTGATTATGAAACAGTTCATTTTTTTATTGAAATGGACTGCAAATTTCAGTGAAATTGTGTAAAGTAACTCCATCACACTGGATAAGGCTTCAATAAATGTTGTCCACCGTTTTTTTTTCTGCTTTTATTAATGTAAAGCTGCTTTGAAACAATGAAACAATTGTGAAAAGCACTTTATAAATAAAATTGAATTGAATAAATAGATGAGCTATTAATAATAATCACTTTAATTTATAAAGCGCCTTCAAAGGACCCAAGGTCACATGCTCATTGCACTGCAAAAAAATGACTTTCTTCATGTTTTTGTCTTGTTTGCAGTAAAAATATAAAAAATTCTTAAATTAAGATGTATTAAAAGTTTTCTTCAAATATACTTTTTCATAAACGCTTAATTCAAAACAATTGTTCTTATTCCATTGGCTGATTTTTTTGCTTATTTTCCTAGGTCATTTTGCTCATCAAGAAAATGCATCTTAATTTAAGAATTTTTTTTATATTTTTACTGAAAACAAGACAAAAATACAAAGTAAGTCATTTTTTTGCAGTGTGACTCCATTGATAAGGTATAAGGTATCATGTCAAACTTGTGAAAGTACTATTCAGTCTACAATGGTGAGGAGTCATCATTTGGAGCCATCACAAAATCTCATTTCTTTTACAGGACCCAGTGTCATTGGTGCACTGGACTGCACAAACATAAGGATAAAAGCCCCCTCAGGTGCACATGAGGCAGATTTTGTAAGTATGAAATCTTTTCACATCATTAATGTTCAGGTGAACATAACTTTTTGATATTTTCCATTGAACACTGGCAAAATGACCTGGCTCAGTCCATGACTCCAGAATCTTTCGGACCTCTGAAATCTATCAGCGCCTATCACAAAGTGAGCCACACAACCCCTATTAATAACCACTTTTTACATAATGGCTGTGTCAAGAATATCACTGTGTTTATGAGGTAGTAATGATGATATTTTGTGTTGACAGGTGAATTCACGGGTGTGTTGCTGGGAGACTGCAAGCCTTTTTTCCTGACACCTTTCACAGACCCCCAGGAAGCACAGCAGGCCTACAACTATGCCCATGCCAGGACCAGGGCCAGAGTTGAAATGACCTTTGACCTCATGAAGGCATACTCTCGCTGCCTTCAAAAATTAAGGGTCAGCCCTGTGAGGGCATGTGACATTACTGTGGCTTGTGGTGTCCCCCACAATGTGGCCTGCCTGAGGAAGGAGAGGGCCCCCAGAGTGCCGCCAGCCATGGACTGGGACAATCCGGAAATCTTCCCTGATTACAACAGTGGTCGGCTGCTGAGGGACCAATATGTGTTGAATTACTTTAGTTAGCTTTCAATTTTGTTTTTTTATTGATTTGGCCTCTTTTGATGTGTGTGCTGTATACTGTGTGTAATACAAGCTTGAAAGGAGGCTACTGCATCCATTAATTGTCTTGTTTTCAGTTGTCTGAAATTGTCTGTTCAGTTAGTGTGTGTGTATGGATTTGTCCTGCATTTATTTCAGTGTGCAGACATGCAGGGTGTGTTATATGCAGACCTTTGAATGTGTATTTATCCTTTGGTTGTATAATATGCTTTGATTCTGTGCTTTCCATCTTGTAGAGTCACTGTGTGACTTCAGTTTCGAAAGGAGCTGATGGTTTACCTGCTTTGTTTTGTCCTTATTCAATAAAGGAACATAATGTTACACTTTGTGCTTTTATATTTATATGGAATGTGTATTTTATACGACAGGGTATAAGGGCCACACCGAGTAAAGGAGAAAGTCATACATTTGAGGCTGGTTCTTTCTGTGGAAAGATGCATATTGTTTTTACAGTTCTGATAATTATAACAATTTGATGCTGATGTGCCAAAAGATGAAGTATGTCCTTGTTTCTGAAACCATACTGAAGGACAATTCCACGAAATGCCCCAAAACTGTTATTGTAACAACTGTCCTCCTCTAAAGCAACAAGTTACAATATTACGACTTCATTCTCCGTCTGTTTTTTTCCTCTGTGGCCCTAATGTTCTATCATTTTATATATAGCCTTATAGTCTATTGGAAACTGTAAATGATCTAATGATAGCAACATCATCTAAAAATCATAATTTATCCAAAATTATTGAAATTAATGATCACAAGCATTTAAAAAATGACAGTGGGTCTAGTTATATGTGATAACAATGTATATTGGACAGTGAGATAACTATTGGTTTCCATTTGTGGTGACTGCTGACTGACATAAGTGATGAGATTAAATAGATCCTGGAGTTTAGCCTGGTCTGGAGCATGCTAGCTCCACAGAATAGATCTCCATGCGAATTTATACCATAACATATCCTCCTGCCCCATATCCAGCTTATCCTAGTTTTGTGCAATAGGCCCCAGGCCTTTGTTACAATCTCACCACACACTTGGTACGAGCTTAGTTCATCCCCTCTCTATCTCAGTTGGGATCTGCCCACTTTTATTGCATTTTTTCAAATATTGCGGGTGCAGGCTCTGACTAGGGGTTTAGTTACGCTTTAAGGGGCAGTTTCCCGGACAGGGATTAGACTAGTCCTAGACTAAAACATTTTTAAGAGCTGTCCAAACTTAAAACAACTTTCACTTACAGATCTTAAAATACATCAGTGCCCTTTGTTTTGCTTCAAAATGCACACAGGTAATGTTTTAAGTAAGACATGTTTGTTAAAGCTAGTTATATTTCCTAATTAAACTAAGGCCTAGTCCTGGATTAAGCTAATCTCTGTCGGGGAAACCGCCCCTAAATGTCTCGCGTGCCGCTTTGAAGTGGCCACACCATACAGCTGACGTTTTCAGAAGAGCACATAGTTGTTTTAAGATCGTCATTTTGTCCAACATTGCGTCCTATGACAGATATAATACTTATTTCATTATTGCTCTGTGTGTGTGTGTGTGTGTGTGACCTTAATCATTTGAGGTTATGCATTGGTTTCACATCTGAATATTTCCTCTTATAGGTCCATCATCCTTTCATGCACTACACACTCAAAAGCATTGGTAAGTAATTTCTTTCACTTTTGTACTGCTGTTAGGAGCTAAATCTTATTTTTGTAACTAACATACATGTATTATTCTTTGACTTGCAGTACTCATATATACAATGGTTGGTTAATCTGTTTTCAGATAAATGCTGAATTTAAAAGAATCACTACTGTCTTATGTTCCTGTGTCACCTGGACCTCCAATCCAAAAACCTGATGAAACTCTTCCATCAGAAAGGAGGACAGCTGGCAAAAAGACTTCGAACAATCAATGATCAAATGACAGAAGTGAGTAATATAGATTCATAGACATAAAAATGTGTAAACATTGTTGGAAGTACAGAACATTTAGTATGTTTCAGTTACAACAAAAGGGTCATTAAAACACCTGGGAAGATTTAAAGGGATAGTTCACCCAAAAATAAAAATTATCATCACTTACCCCCTGTTATGTTGTTTGAAACCTGTATGTCTTTGTTTTGATGAACATGAAGGAAGATATTTTGAGGAATTTTTGTAACCAAACCGATCTTGAGCCCCATTCACTTATATAGTGGGGGAAAATAATACCATGGGAGTGAATGGGGCTCATGAACAGTTTGGTTGCAAACATTCCTCAAAATAAATATCTTCCTTCGTGTTCATCAGAACAAAGACATTTATACAGGTTTGTAACAACATGAAAGTGAAAAAATGAGATGATTCACTTTTGGACAAACTATCCCTTTAGAATGAGACTGCACATAAAGACAGATAGAAAGTGCTGTGATTCAGTGCGTTTACATGCACAGTCTAACGGCGATTATGCTTAATAAACTGATAACACGTGGGGGTCATGTAAACGCGTAAAACGGTTTTCTTTAATCAGGGAAGCCCATAAATGGCGTAAGCAAAAACTGATCGGCAGAGGTAATTTTTTGCTCTTTACCCCGATTTCGCATGTAAACACCTTAACCGTCTTCCTCACAGTTTTGTCCATGTGCGCATGTCTCCACGCGTGAAAGATAAACGTCAGACGCAGAAGTAAGTGCAAAGTAACGCATAAAAGACTCTGCAAAGCTAAAGAAGTTGGCCATATATTTTGTCCTATGTTTAGTAACTGAATAAACAAACATTAAAATTCAAACAGTATTCTGTGCATGTAAACATACTCATTGTCAGGTATGGTAGCCCACTCTTGAAATGTGGCCTCTGCATTTAAGTCATCCCAGTGTAGTGAACACTCACACGCACCCGGAGCAGTGGACAGTGCAGCTGCTTTGCTTTTTTAACTGTGGCAATGCAGGTGGGTCCATATACTTACATTTATATCCGTTTGCATTGTACTAATAATTTCCAATGACACTTCCCTACATTTGTCTGTTTTGTTCAGGGCATGGATGAAGTCAGCATCAGTGTGAAATAGTGGAGATTAAGCGGCGGTATTATCCCCTTCTGACATCACAAGGGGAGCCAAATTTCAATTGCTTATTTTTTCACATGCTTGCAGAGAATGGTTTATCAAAACTGGGTTGATCTTTGTCATATTTTCTAGGTTGATAAAAGCACTGGGGACCCAATTATAGCACTTAAACATAAAAAAGTCAGATTTTCATGATATGTCCCCTTTAACATATCTGTTGAAACTGGAATTGAAATGCCACAATTGTCAAAGTGTGTAAATGTATTCCATTTTTATTAGCTATTTCATATTCTTTTGGTTTTAATATCGTTGTTTTACGCTGTATTCTGAATCTCAAATATTTTAGGAAAATGTAATTGGTTGTATATCAAATCATTGTAAATGCAGATACAAATCTATTAAAAGTTTGAATTTATGTAATAAATAGAATGAATGACAGTTGTCTAAAAAATTGGTATCTGTCTTTGTGGTGATAGCAGTGTGTCATCGACATGATACACTTTGGTCATTTTGGGCTGGCATGCAATAAACTGAATGTCCTCATCGCAGGTTTTATGAATACGACAACAGAGTAGCACGAGAGAGTTTCTTGGAATGGAAGATAACTTTGAAAGAGCTCTGAATGGGTATAAATCAGTAAAGGGATCAAAAGAAGTTCATATAGAGCGACCAAGACGAGGAAAGAGAGACAATAAGAAATGTTGGCAATGGTTGGTCAGCCTTGCGCTATATGCATCTGCTCTTGTGCTGGTGAGTCTGTATGCTCATTAACATGTTTTGTAATATTTGCTATGTGTTCTCTTTACTGCTGTATGTGTATTGACCTCCATAAGTAATAAATATATATCTACATATTGGAGTGTGTGTTCAGGGAGTGTTTAGTAAATATATAGCATTCATGTTAAACTTCATGATGTCTACCATACTTGCAGTTAAAACACACATTGGAACTGAAACGGTTACCTGTTAGGGTGTTTGTCTATTTATTTAGTAACTTTTATATTTTATTTAGAAAGTTGCTACATAGAAGTTGTCAGTGAGTCTATTTTTCACATGCACCTGGTTTTTTTTGTGAACTCTGACCAGCAGATAAGATAATGTGAGGTTATAGTAATGTGGTTATATAAAGGATTTAGTGCATGACAATAAAACAAGACATATTTTTCTCATTGATGTGTTTTCAGGGAATGGCCATCTCTGTATTAGGACCTACCCTTGAAGATCTGGCTACTAATGTTAACAAAAACATTAGTAATTTGTCTTATATATTTGTGGGTCGTTCAGCTGGATACGCTGGGGGCTCTTTGATAGGAGGTATCCTGTTTGATTTTGTGAATCCCCATTTGTTGCTGGGTAAGGCTCTTGAACACAGACCCATTTAAATATTTGAAAGTGAGGTTTGAAAACCCTGCATCAGAACCACTCACCATATCTGAATAATCTGTGCAGGCTTCTCCTTATTGGTGACAGCATCTGGGATGTTTGGGACTCCATTCTGTAAAAATGTTTGGTTGCTCACTGCTCTGATATCCAGTGTAGGCGGATCAATGGGAGTTATAGACACAGGTAAAGCCTAGTTTCTTTTCACAATGAAATGGGAACCTTGCAAACCCAGCTAAAGGCATTTTTGTGATTTACTGTTTTCTTAAATCATCCATTCTGAAAAAAATATAAAATTGATGTCTTTAATATTGACTGACTAAATCAAATGAAAGTGAAATTAATGATTGAAATCAAATTTGATGCTCCTAATGAGATTATGAGACTTCACTAAATGATGAAAAATGACAGCTGTGGTTGCCAAACAACTTTCGTAAAAAATACAGGACAGACGTAAACAACTTTGCAAACATATAAAAGTGGCATTTTTCATTACAGCAAAGTTTTGCATATTTCACAAATTCTTAAAGGAATAGTCCATTTTCTTAAAAGAAAAATCCAGATAATTTACTCACCACAATGTCATCCAAAATGTTGATGTCTTTCTTTGTTCAGTCGAGAAGAAACTATGTTTTTTGAGGAAAACATTGCAGGATTTTTCTCATTTTAATGGACTTTAATAGACACCAACATTTAATTCTTAACTCAACACTTAACAGTTTTTTTCAATGGAGTTTCAAAGGACTATAAACAATCCCAAACGAGGCATAAGGGTCTTGTCTGGCGAGACGATTGTCATTTTTGACAAGAAAGGTAACAAATATGCACTTTTAAAGCACAACTTTTCGTTTAGGTCCGGTCCAGCGCGACCTAACGTAGATGCGTAGTGACGTAGGGAGGTCACGTTACATATATAAAACTCAAATTTGCGGACCATTGTAAACAATAAACTGACACAAAGACATTAATTAGTATCAGTTGACATACAACAACGTAGGAACGGTCCTCTTTCAACACATTTGTAAACACTGGGGCGGAGTTTCACATTCGTCTTCTGTGACCTCTTGACGTGATGACGTCCGGATCTAAACGAGAAGTTGTGCTTTAAAAGTGTATATTTGTTATTTTTATTGTCAAAAATGACAATCGTTTTGATAGATAAGACCCTTATGCCTCGTTTGGGATCGTTTATAGTCCTTTGAAACTCTGTTGAAAAAAACTGTTAAGTGTTGAGTTAAGTATTAAATGTTGGTGTCTATTAAAGTCCATTAAAATGAGAAAAATCCTGCAATGTTTTCCTCAAAAAACATAATTTCTTCTCGACTGAACAAAGAAAGACATCAACATTTTGGATGACATTGTGGTGAGTAAATTATCTGGATTTTTCTTTTAAGAAAATGGAATATTCCTTTAACACAAAACCCTCATAACTGGTACATAACTAGTGTACTATCAGCAAATGTGTGTCACACAGTGAGTAGTGGGAATGTCCTTTTACTGTTTTTCACCATAAATGTTACAGTGACTTGTATTTTTTACTTACAAAAACATAATTTTAACAATATTTTAATGTAAAAGTACATTCAATTCAATTTTATTTATATAGCGCTTTTACCAATTGTTAATTGTTTCAAAGCAGCTTAACATGAATAGATGTAGGGGACAACACAGAAAAATCGATAGATAATAAGAAACAGAATACAGCAGCTAAGAATAAATCGTACAAGCGAGCATATTAATAACGTATACAGGAAACTGCTAAGTTAAGCCAATGTTGGCTGACTCTCCATGGGATGAAAAAAACCCTAGGAGAAAAACCCTGTGGGAAAACTCCTAGGAGGAGAAAAACACTTGAGAGAGATACATATATTTTTATATATAAACACGATAGGGATATGAAACGGGTAAGCGGATTAAACTGGTTCAGCCGGTGGTCGTCATCACGTTGAAGGACAGCCAGTAGATCAGTGGTGTGATGACCTTCACAGCAGCAGGAACTGGGTCTGTTAGTCTCATTGTCCTCAGGGTCGAGGTCGAGACAGGGAGAGAGAAACAGAATCCTAAAGCGTAGAGGCCGTTCGCATGTAATGCAAGTGTCATACAGTATTTTGGTTTAAAATCCGCTCGGTTCCAGACAGGCTAACTATTGCGGCATAAGTATATTGCCCAGATGAGTGTATAATCCTGGTAAATATTATACATGTATAATCCTGGGAAATATTATACAGATTCTTACCATAAAATACAAGTTTTTTTATAAATGATCGTTTTAACTGTATATGTCAATGTATTCTTTAGAGTTAACCAATGTACCGTAGCATTTTTCCATATTTTGTCTGTAATTTTTACAGTGTGGATTTCACAGACAGGGTCACAAATGTATCTGTTGACAGCAGTCTGTAATGCTTCTCATACTATACAGATGTTGATAGTTTAAGCAAATATATTGCACAGAATGCAATATGCCGGTAACAGTGTGAATAAGCAAAAAACTAGCAGCGTGAATCATGTTGTAGAAATAGCTTGAAACACCTTAAAAGTGCTGCTGTAAACTCAACTCTCTGGTCATTTACAGGTGGTAATGTTGTCATATTGGAGACGTGGGGAGAGCAGGCTGGGCCTTACATGCAGGCTTTGCATTTCAGCTTTGCTATTGGAGCTTTTGCCTCCCCAATAATAGCCAAGCTGCTGTTTGGCCACAAGCCAGGCAAAAATCTCCTCACTGACGCTTCGTCTGAAAACTCATCCATTATCATCCCTCCATCCTCCCATTCCACAAAATCAATTCCAACTTCAATGTGGGCCTATATTGTAATTGGTGCATTTGTTTTATTGGTGTCACTCTTCTTTTTCATCCTTTACTTTTGCAGTCCCTCCATCTCAAATCGAAAAAAGACACTAAATGGAAAGCAGAAGTTCTCCAAACACCACAATATTCTCATATTCCTGCTCTCTATGTTCTTTTTCTTCTATGTTGGAAGCGAAGTGGCATACGGCTCTTTTATATTCACATATGCCAAAGACTATGCCGGGATGGATCAGGCAGGGGCAGCAGGGCTAAATTCACTCTTCTGGGGAACGTTCGCTGCCGGACGAGGTTTGGCCATCTTCTGTGCGGCTTGTCTGCGTCCAGGCACCCTGATCTTGCTTAGTCTGGTAGGCACTACGGTGTCATCACTCCTGCTTCTGCTTTTTAGCAAAAATGCCCCCATGCTCTGGACCTGCACAGCTCTGTTTGGTGTCTCTATGTCGACCACCTTTCCTAGTGGGATTTCATGGGTGGAGCAGTACACGACGGTGACGGGGCGATCAGCTGCAGTGTTTGTGGTGGGTGCAGCATTCGGTGAGATGGTCCTGCCAGCTTTGGTTGGCTTTCTTCTGGGGCTGGTGCAGAATCAGCCGTTGTTGATGTACATGGCGTTCGGAGCATCCATCTTCACATCAGTTCTCTTTCCTGTCATGTACAAAATAGCAACGCAAGGTAGTGTGCTGGGCAAAAGCAACAAGGATGACAATGAGTACTGCCAAACCCCACAAGACAATGTGGATGAGATACAAGAACCAAAGAATACAAATTAAGCCACTTAATTTAAAGATGTTTCCAGTTTGAAAAATGTACAGTTTAAGTTTATGTCAGTTCATGCTGTTCCATCAATAAACACGGTCTCAGCCCTTCAACATACTCCATAGCCCAGCCCCTGTGTTTACGACTGTCCCAGATCCATAAACGCGCAAAGAAAGACTGAAATATTGCACTATATTAGGACATTTAGCCCTCTGCCAGGAACTGAACAATTGCTGGTTGAATCATCTACTCCATCAGCTTGAAATCTTATTATACACTATGAGAAAAAGATACAGACGCTGTCACTGGGGCAGTGAGTACCCTTCCAAAAAGTACACCTTTGTATCTAAAAAGGTCATATTAGTTGCTCAAAGATGCATATTGGTAGCAAACGTATACAGTATCTGTATCTAAATGATACATAGGACCTTTATAAAGGGTGCCATCCAGTGACAGTGATTGTACCTTAATATCTGAGAGTGTACCAGCCTTCTGATTTATCTGACATGTTCATGTTACTCGTTTGACATGTTACTGTGTTTGTTTTGTATGGTAACATAACCAACATCAAGCATATTTCTTTCCCACACTTAAAAAACAACAACATTAAAGGTGCCATAGAATGTAAAACTGTATTTAGGCATAGATGAATAATAAGAGTTTTGTACATGGTAATAACATATCGTGAGCCTCAAACATGATTGTTTCCTCCTCCTAATGTAAACCTTGTGCATGCAAAAGACAGCTGGAAAACAGACTTCAATATAATGCAGACTGTGACGTTACAGTCGTGATGTATGCCTCAACATTAAATTACACATTAAATTAAGTATGTTGTTACAATGCTAAAGACAAAGTTGTGACTGCTGAGTTAATGCTATATGCTAGTTAATGTTATATGCTAGCGTTTAGACTGAAGTTCTACTATTGACGTTAGAGTTACGTTTTACAGGTCCACACTGAAAAAACACAAACTTACCACTCAGAAACGTCCCTTAACAATCTCCAAACAATTGATTATTCCTAAAATTATTCCTAATTCCATTACACTCTTAGAGAGGATGTGTTAATTTTTTACACATCTTTGTGCGTTAAGCTTTTAACCCATTATGTGTAATTTTAACACATGTTGTGTCATTTTGTGTTGATTTTGTGTTAAAAGTAACACAAAATGTGTTGTTTCAATAATAACACAGAGATGGGTGGATTCTGGGACAACGCATTTAGTGTGTTGTCCCAGAATTAACACTAATGTGTTGTTTTTAACACATTCGTTCTAAGAGTGTGTTATTTATGACCTTTTCCACATAGCTTCTATGTAGAAATCAAAGAACAATTTAACATTTTATTTGAATGCATTCTTTGGCACCTTTAAATGTTAATATGTTCTTTTATATTTACATAGAGGGTATGTAACTTCATTAAGTGCAAAAATGATCCAGAAACGATTTTACGTCCATTTGTCTCTTTGTCTGGTCGATTTTTGTCCTATTTGAAAGGGTCATGAATAATAATGTTGAGCCCGGCTCTGATTGCTCGGCTCTGAGGCTCATGCCAGTAGCTCACATTAGTAAACATTTTAACAACTTTGCACTTAATTTAATGTGTAATTCAATGTTTGGGGCGTACATCACGACTGTTACATCACAGTTGGTGTTATGTTGTTTTTCAGCTGTCTTTTGCATGCATGAGGTTTACATAAGAAGGAGGAAACAATTGTGTTTGAGGCTCTCATTGTTTATCTTAGCCTAGGTAAATACAGTTTTACATTCTAAAGAAAAAAATCTTTATTGTCAGCTGGGATGGCGTGATGCTAAGGGAAATGACTGATGCTGTGGACTTTGCTGGCACGTGATAAGTAGGGCTGGGAATCGATTCCAAAAAGAATCGATTCTTCGATTCCGAGGCATTGAGAATCGAGAGTCGATTCCAAAGGTTGGAATCGATTCCATAAGGGGAATCGATTCCATTAAGGAGAATCGACTCCTCTTTAAGATTGATTTTTAATACAAATCGCGGCCATGGTTCCGTTCTTCGTACGTGGATTACTCCGTTAGCTGGATTTTAATGGTGATTTGGCTTGATCTTGGATTATTTGGTTCTTCGAAGCTCATCCTCAAGTTGCTGTCATAGCAACCGGTCCGTAAGATGCTCGGGAGCAGGTTTACTTCATGTAAACAAGATTAGATCGCACCTTTTTAATCAGAGGTGATACGTAAAGTCTGACGCATTCATGTATTCTCCATTATACGAGCGCAATCTGCGTAAGATGCACGATTAATATGAAGAGCTTTTCAAATTCAACACGTAATAAAAAAGGTTAGATTGAATATAACGATGTTATTTAAAATATATATAATATAAAAAAGCTGTACTTGTGGAACTTGTTTTTGTAAAGCAGACGTTTTGATTATTATTCTTAAACAAATGACAAGAAAAACGTATGACCATATTATTGAAAATTGATTTAATAAAGTCATTTAATAATTTATTTAGTAATTTGTATGCTATCTATTCTTTAAAATTCTTTTTACAAAGATGTTACCCTGTCCCTTTCATGTGACAAAAAAATGCCAATAAACAATTTTTTTTATTTTACACATTTTTACATGGGTATCTTCTTTACTGCACCTTTCTGTACAGACTTAGCAGTTAATATGGACTCCTGTTAATATTGTTGCAGTCAGAAATCAGTTATATGAGAACATTGCAATTGAAGTAAACTTATTTAGTGCATTGAAGATAAATTGTTATTTAAAGAGTTGCACTTTATAATCTTTTGGTGTAGAATAACATTTACTTTCACTAATTGCACATCATATTTCATTTACCACATTCTTGGAAACTGCTGAAAGTATTGGTGTATTATTTTCAACTGCACAAAAGAGGGGAAAACACCATCTTATAATAAACTACAATTCAAATTTAATTTATCAGCTATTAAAGTGTTGCATTGGCTGTGGGTTTAAGAAAGAGCAACTTCCTCAAGAGATGAGAGAGACATCACATGAAGATGCAGGACCACCACCTGTTATTTATTCTGCTTTTTTTTGGTTGCTGTTATAAACAGGCATTTAACTGTTTTTAAAAGAGACTTAAAGTAGGCCTACTTTAGGAGCATCAAAGTTTGATTACAAGCATTGATCTTAATCTTGACATGAATATTAAAGATATCAAGATTATATTTTCACAAAATAGTTTACATTATGTTGGGTGATTATATGTACAAAAATACTTTTAGGTAGGTTTACAAATTCAGCATCATTAAATTTTCAAAATAACCTTCTATCCATAGCTCGCGCACTGCAGGGGTTAAAAATGGGCGTGTTCTTGTCCATTGTAACAACCAGCCAATCACAGCGCTGCTGATCAGATATGTGTTGCCTTTTCATGCGGTGCACGAACGCGCAATATTCTCAGATAATTCAATCCTGTCATACTAATCATCAACAGCAGGGGTGTTTAAAGAACCGAATAAGCAAGATCATAATTTGAGGTTCCATGTGTAAAGGCCTAAAAGGTTCCATGTGTAAAGGCCTAAAAAGATTTTGTGTATGGCCTAAAAGGTTCCATGTGTAAAGGCCTAAAAAAAGTTTTATTTATTAAAAGGACACGCTACTTTTTTGAGAATATGCTCATTTTACGGCTCCCATAGTGTTAAACATTTCATTTTTACTGTTTTGGAATGCATTCAGTTGATCTTCGGGTCTGGCGGTACCACTTTTATCATAGCTTAGCATAATCCATTGAATCAGATTAGACCATTAGCATCATGCTCAAAAATGACGAAAGTTGCTCAATATTTTTCCTATTTAACACTTGACTGTTTTAGAAGAGTCAAGTTTTAAATAGGAAAAATATCAAAACTCTTTGGTTATTTTTTAGCACGATTCTAGTGGTCTGGTCAGATTAGATGGGTTATGCTAAGCTGTGATAAAAGTGGTACTGCCAAAACCGTAAAAATCAAATGTTTGACTCTATGGGAGCTGGGAAATGAGCATATTTTCAAAAAGTGAAGTGTTCTGTGTGTAAGGGCATAAAAGTTTGTATGTGTAATGAGTCTGTTCCTGAACTGTTTTTAGGTTTAAATGCTTTTAGGAATTTTTGCTATTTTATGATATTGGATGAAATATATGTAGGCTGCCACAAATAAATTAAAAATCTATCCACAAACATTGTGTGTGTGTGTAGGAATGCATGTAAATAAAATCTACCGCATATATGTATATGGTGAACATAGTCTTTACACTGTCTAACTGACGCAGGAAGCACGACGTGACAAATCCCCTAAGCAAATGTCTCGTTCTATTTATGACTCGCAATTAATACATCTAATAGGAAGGACAAATGGATTTGCAACAGTCGCTTTGACACGCCCGGTATAGAGTGTTTCTCGTTGTGTGGCACGGTAAGACGGGCCAATGTTAGACACTGTTCGTATAGAAAAAGAATCGAAAATAGCAGTGAGGAATCGATTCTTGGAATCGATTCTTTCGATTCCAGAAACAGGAATCGGAATCGGAATCGATTCCAAAAAATCCGGAATCGAACAGCCCTAGTGATAAGACAAACCAGCTAATATGACAGTAAATACCATTCCACCATTCGATGTAGCAAGTACATTGAGTCTTATTATGGGAAGTGTTTCCGGTCTCAGATGTACAAATTTATGGAGCTTAACAATTCCTTAAGGGACTTGAATAATACAGTAGAACTCTATGAAACTATGTGTAGACGATGTTAAAGAGATGAGTGCGCACATTATATGTTTAAAGCAAAATGCTATGCTTTGGTTGTCTAAAGAACCACTTAAATAGTTGCGACCATAGATATGTATAAAGGCTTATAAATGTCTTACGGCCGAGTCCCTAACGGCATCACCCGGCGGCCATCTTACCACAGGGCGCTCGCTCACTCTAAGCATTGAGTTTAATGGTGCAGGTACTTTTAGATGACCATACGGTAACTTGCTCGGTTTTCTGCCAATTTTCAAACGGTTTGGTTTTTTACAAACGTAATTAACGTGGTTATAATTCTGGATGCTTTAACATGTTTCATGAATTTTTTTTTTATTTTTAATATAGGTATGCAGTGTCATAGGTACATCTTTGACGTTTATAACAAACCAAACCGTTTGAAAATCGGTAAAAAATTGAGCAAGTTATGGTCATTTGAGAGTACCTGCACCATTGGGGCTCAGTGCTATGAGTGAGCTGCCTGTGGTAAGATGGCCGCCAAATTGCAGACGTTCCACTCAATTGGCCAGCAGCGCGGGTGAGACATCTAGCCTTTATACATATCTATGGTTGCAACAGTATGAGAGATTGGGACGTGTGGCACAAGGTACATCTACTTGTCTATGAATTAAGCCAGAAAATAACAGAAACTGTGAAAACAATTGACTGAGTCAGCAATTTCATTTAAATGTATGATTTTGTAGAAAAGATTAAAGCTGGAATCCTATGCCTATGTATGATAAATAATTAATTAAGATTAAATGATTTTATAATGCATTTTAAATATGACTAAATATAAAATCAAAATGTTAAAGTGATAGTTCACTCCAAAATGAAAATTCTGTCATAATTTACTCACCTGTTTCAAAGGTTCAAAACTGATCTAAACCTGTATAAATGTCTCTTGTTCTGCTGAACACAAATTAAAGTATTTTTAATCAAGCAGGAACCAGGACCAATATCAGCTGTTCCGGCTTACGTTTGCACATTGTCTCTATGCGCCACCTAGCGGTAATCTAGCGAACAAGTTTTACTATTGTTAAAATAGGTCAAAACACTTGGCTTGCAGCAGAGACCGTTTATTATTTATGAATGTGATAACTGTGTTACCATTAACATAATTACACAACTTTTTATATCAAATGAAACATGGTTCAAACGTATGGAATCAAGTAGTCTGTGTTTTAGACAACAATCAGCCTGTTAGTCCCTGAATAACTGCTTTGCCAAAGAGAGAAATTCATGCTGAAACAGTCAAAAACCTTTATTGATAGTTTTTATTGATAGAAGACTTATTTTTGTTACTAACTTGAAAGGTTTTTTTTTACTTAAAAATATGGATTTATGCCTATTTAAATAAAGAGTCCTATTTAAATATAGGACTCTATGTTTAGTCTTTAAAGCAGACATTCTAGAAACAACATTTAAACACAGCAAATTCATCCGCTTTCTTCTATGGCTGAAGGGCAATAATAGATAGTAAAAGGGTGGTGCTTGTTTTAGTGCAGGTAAATATTTTGTCACACAGCATTACTACCAACTTCAACACACTTCTGTTTAAAAATCTCTTAAATTAATTAAAAGACATTTGTCAGACTACTTTATTTTTTATAATAAAAAACTTTTTCCTTGGAATCCTCTTTGGTATGGTTTATAGGCATGCAGAGTCAAAATACATAATAAAATATTCTAATTCAGTGGTTATAACTATTTATTAAAAATCTATATTTCAGATTTAATGGGTCATGCAGAATATGACAATATCAATCAAATGTTCCAGAGTTTTTATATTTACTAACTCCAGTTGTATGTTTTGTGTCATACAAGTTCTATGACACAAAATCCAGAAAAAGCCCACATTACAAATCCTATAGTTTACTGTATATGTAATGTACTATAGTAATGCTATAGTATTATATCAATTATAGCCTACTATACTAATTGCTATTATATTAATTTACTACAGTATACTATATTATGTTTTCATGCGAGAGTTATCAAATTATTTATGATAGACCAAATATAAAAAATGCCTGTTATGGTCTAAGTTGTAAAATTTATTGTTAAGAAAAATGTAGTCCCCATAATGTACATTTATTTGCATTTTTGTATTTGTTAAGTAATGTATATGTAAGCAATAAGGTACGAGAGGCTGTGCTGTATCGTGAATAAGTAACGGCTGAAGGGCGTTGTTAGGCACGACGCGAAGCGGAGTGCCTGCAACCCCTTCAGCCGTTACTTATTCACGATACAGCACTTGCCTCGAGTACCTTATTGCTTTTATAAAACGGTTACCACACAATATTAAAGTAAAAAAAATATTAGTGCAACTTTCATGAAGTTAAATTAATAAAAGCATTCCTTCCGCTAGAAAAAATAGTCCCTGACTGCGAAAAACAACATGAAAGTTCAAATAAAAACATCAAACTGTTCTCAGACTTTGTCTCATTATATGTTTATGTGTTGCTAAGGGTGTTGCTAAGGGCGCAGTGATATTAAATAGAACCGTTGGGTGAAGCGGTCATAGCAGTGTTTTATTGCAAATAAAGCACACCTATTGACCAATCAGAATCAAGGATTGGAACTAACCGTTTTATAATGTAATATAATTCATTAATAGATAAACATTTTTTCTTTTTTCTCCTTTTGGTAGGTCGTAGGTTTGAGTGTTTTCAAAACCCCTAAGACAACCCCTGCCTGACCTCCAGAATGCACCGATTAAACTAACCAGAAGTCTTGAGGACTTTTATTTTGTGTTTGTGTATGACGAGCAGGAGGAAGACACTCTTTTCGACAAGCGGAAAGACGTTGATTCGGCGATTATTTTTTAAAGGCTGTTAAAACATTATATAAAGGATGCAACAGTTCTGTGAAATTGGCACAAGGAACATCTAATAGATTTGATATTAGCAGAGGAATAAGACAGGGGTGTCCGTTTTCCCCTTTTTTGTTTGTATTAGCCACCCAAATAATGGCTACTCATCTTAAGAAAGGATATTTTCAAGGTATTACAACTGTGGGGAGGGAATTTAAGCTGTGTCAATTTGCGGATGACACAACAGTGTTTTTAAAGGATACACATGAAGTCCATAAAGCTGTTAACTGTATAAATAAGTTCTCAGATGTATCAGGATTGCGGATGAATCTGAGTAAATCTGTTATTTAAAAAACAGAAACAGAAAAAACTGTAATTTATCAGATATTTGTGGGATTCCAATCAAGAATACGGTGACTTATCTTGGAGTAATTATATGTAAAGATGAAAATACTCGTAGTAAATTAAACTTTGACCCAATAATTAGGAAAACTAATAATAGATTCAACATGTGGTTACAAAGGGATTTATCATTACAGGGACGAATCCTTTTGTCCAAGGCTGAAGGAATCTCCAGATCAGTTTATGTTTCCTTGTCACTTGATATGCCCTCTAAAATAACTAAAGAATTGGACAAATTACTTTTTGATTTTATTTGGAAGAGGAAAGCACACTACTTGAGGAAAGAAATATTGTGCAATTCTAAAGATAATGGCGGCTTAGAGGTATTGAATTATGATACACTAAATAATGTATTTAAAATTAATTGGGTAATACAATACTTAAAAAAGAAAGATAATATGTGGAACGCTTTCCCCAAATTCTTGTTTAAGTCAGTTGGTGGTCTGGAATTCTTGTTAAAATGTAATTACTCTATTGATAAAATTCCAGTAAAACTTGCAAGATTTCATCATCAAGCACTCATGGCACGGACATTGGCATATAAACATAATTTTTCCTCTAGAATATATTATAATTGGATTAAAAGATATAATTTATGTAAACATAAATCCCCTTTTTTCAATGTATGGTTTGAGAATAACATAATATTGGTTACTCAGTTGATAAATGGTGATGGAGCTTTACTGTCATACACAGAGTTTCTTGACAAATTTAAAATTCCAATTAAACCCAGAGAATATGCAATTGTAATGGATGCTGTACCCAGGAAAGTATTATTTCTTCTTAAAAATGAAAATGAAAACCCTAACTTTGAACATCTAACAAAAACACTGTTAATGGGATATAGTAATATCTTAAAAGACAACATTTCAAATAACTCTATTAGGAACTATACATGATGTTACATATCCCCCGGGTAGATATTTTTGGCATCAATATTAGATTTAAATTGACGCAAGGCTTGGAGAATGGTTGATACATTTTTGGTTAATAACAAAGTAAAGGAAGTTTCATTTAAAATAATGCACAGAATTTACCCAGTAAAAATGTATTAGCGAGGTTTAAATTAAATATTGACTATTCATGTGAATTCTGTAATAATGGAAAAGAAACAATTTTTAATTTATTTTATCATTGCATTTATACCAAGATATTTTGGGTTAATATTGAAAATTTTATTACAAGAAAACTTAATACAGCTGTTAAATTGGATGGGCCGGATATAATGATTTATTTTAATGACTGTGAAATAGAAAAGGACAAAGCATATGTTATTCAATTACTAATCTTAATGGGGAAGTTTCATGTACACAAAATGAAATGGTCTGGTGGTAAACCCATTTTTTTCCATTTTATCAACGAATTTAAGCAATATTGCAATGTTGTAAACAAATGTAAAAATAAAAAAGCTTTAAGGGCTTCTAATATTATCTGCAAATTTGATGTAGACAAGTAATACAGTATGCACCACTTATGGGGGGGGTTGTTTGTTTTCTCTGGCTAACTTTGTTATTGTTTTATATTGTTTTATTTTGGATTACATTAATCATTTACATATGTACATTGACAACATTTATGTACAATACATTGTTATAACTCTCTTGTTGTTTTATATGTATGTATATATACATGTTCATATGCAATAAAAAAAAAAAAAAAAAAAAGCGGAAAGACCCCAGCAAGCAATTTTGCGTCTAATAGACGTCTAGTAGCCGTCTAAACACCCCCCTGACGTCTAGGCTAAAACAAGGCTAATTTTGGGCTGTCAGTGAAAATCTAGTAGACGTCTATCATAGCCCAAGAATAGACTAGTCATCAAATAGACGGCTATTAAACGTCTACATATATACGTCTAATAGACGGTGAATGTGGGTCTAGGCTAATAAAAGGCTAATTTTGGGCTGTCAGTGAAAATCTAGTAGA
Organism: Misgurnus anguillicaudatus; assembly: GCF_027580225.2. NCBI lineage: Eukaryota > Metazoa > Chordata > Actinopteri > Cypriniformes > Cobitidae > Misgurnus > Misgurnus anguillicaudatus. The sequence continues at coordinate 2,890,545 of NC_073354.2, read as the reverse complement.
CGTCTATCATAGCCCAAGAATAGACTAGCCGTTAAATAGACGGCTATTAAATGACTACACATATGTGTCTAATAAACAACAAAAGAATGGCTAAAGAACTCTTTTTAATCCAATAAAACAGGTTCTCATAAACATGCAATTATGCAAATTTATTAAAAATATATATTGTTAATACAATAGAAATTCAGATAAGACAAAATGAAGAAAAACTACTTAACAAAAAGAATAAAAACAGTAACAAAATAAAAGCATAAATAACAAAATACAATTTTAAAAATGAAATAACATCTAAACATTAAAAAACTATCTTCAGTTCACTTCAACTTATTAATTGGACTAATTTCTATACACCACGTCCTCCCTGATCCCTGTTTGAAATGCCCCCATTGCATCCTTCACTTCCAGTTCTCTTGCTGCTGGAAAGTTGTTCAACACAGCATCTGCCAAATATGAAAAGAATGCATGAGACAAGAATTTTTGCTTTATGTTAAATGTGATCGTCATTCTCTTTTGAAGAAGTCTAATATAAATATTGACAGGTCAACAACAGTAATCATACCGTTCTCATTACTACAAACACAAGTGCATGTTTCTCTGCGTGATTAATGACATTTTGGAACTAGCAAAAGAGGCTTAAAGGCAGGGTATCTGATTTTGATCCAGAAACATTTTTAGTTATGCTGGCTGAAAGTCTCCTGAAGTCTTGATAGGAATCACTATGTTAAGTTGTCTAAATGTGTATTTTTATATATTTGTGTCATCTGTTAAAGGCATAGCACCAAAAAACGTTCAACAAATCATTGAACTCCGACCGACTGCAATAATTGGACGTGGGCATGGGCCAGTTACCAGTTTCAAGGTATACCGAGATTTTCAGAGTCAAGGTTTTAAAAACCACAACAATTTTCTGTGATACCGGTTTCAATGTATGAACTGTGTTTTTACACAAAATGAATTAAATCATGTAATTGAATTCATGTTTACATTTACAATTGAAAGAATATTATCATTTAAAGGCTTTATTTTTATCTGGCATAAACGTTGTATGTTGCTTAAAAATAAAATGTATTGTGTCCAGTTGAAAAGTTGATGTTTTAATATGCAGACATTTGAAAATAACACATTTTAGTGTCACAATGGCAATACCGCAACACCGTGGTATTTTTGCTTACGGTTATCACACCGCCAGAATCTCATTCCGGCCCATGCCTAATGTGACGCATAAAATTTTTGCCCCTCTTCTGTGAACATGTTTTGCATGCCACTTCACACCCTGTTCATGCTCTGTAAACATAGGGAGAATCAAACAAACTTTCCTGCTGAATTGACAACCTGCACAGGAGCAGCAAAATGAAAGACATTTTGAAATAACAAAAAACATCTGGATGAGCAAAGAGCAAAAACCCAAATTAACATTGGTAACTTCACTGCTTTTCCGCAAGATGGAAACAGCTACAGGTCTGAAAGGGTCGTTGCATTGTTTCTTTTGGACAGGTAGGGGTGCGGTGTGATTCTATTTTGATGGATTCAGATTGTATTTTAATGAAACGTGTTGCTTATGTAGTTTGTGTTCCTTTACAAATTAGTGTAATGATATTTATCTTTTCAAATTTCTAAACGTGCTGTATTTAATTCGGATTAAAAACAGTTTTTATGTTGGTTATTTTGGTAATGTTATTCACTTTGTCAGTCTTACTGGTTAATGAGATTGGAGTGTGCTTCTGGTCGGTGCGTGTAGGCTAAAGTTAGTATTTTTCAAAATCAAATACCCTGCCCTTTAAGATGCCAAGCATAAAATATTCACAATACAATCTTATGGAAAAAAACCTGTCAAATGTCTAAAAATAAAACAAATTAAACAATACCGTATGGGTATGCTTTTAATGATTAGAAGATATTAAAGGCGGAGTCCACGATGTTTGAAAAACGCTTTGGAAAAGGAGACGGGCCGACTACCAAAACACACTTATAGCCAATCAGCAGTAAGGAGCGTGTCTACTAACCGACATACTTGCCGGGTTGCGTATGTGTGGGCGGGTCTATCAACAGAAGGTCCAGATTCTATTGGGGTAGGGGCGTGTTTGTTTAGGTGATTTCAAATATCAACATTGGCTTTCAAACATCGTGGACTCCACCTTTAAGGCAGTACTGGACTGTCGTCAATTACTCCTCACATAGCCTAATGCCATATTAAAAGAAATTATTTAACCAGTAAAAAAAACAAGATCTATTTTGTGAAACACCATTCAGCCTAAAAACACATACAAACACACTTACCTTTAATAACTGAGAACTGGTGTTTTATTAAATGCTTGCTTCTGCAGTGGACCACCACCATTCATGTTGAACTTTGACATTAGTGAATTTTAGTGAACTCTAAAATACAAAAGACAATGTTGTTAACAGTTGCAGACTGACATATTTTTTTGTGAACACATGAAAGACTGTGTTGACACCACAATGTCTGATTATTGCATGTTTATAGAATTTACCTGTCCAGCATTCTTCAGGCAAGTTTCTCCCTCCAATTTCGCACAGCTTTGACACCTGAATAGCACATGCCTTTGTCAGTACTTGTACAGCACTGTACAGCATTATATGCCCCAGTGTACACGTGTCCACCAACTTCAAAAGGTGAATGCCCAGCGACCCGCAAGCCCTCCCTCACCAACACAACAAAACTCCCCATTCCAACAGACCGAAGGGCTGCAAGTTAACTCCATATGCTTTCCCCCCACAATCTATCTCTGTATGCATAATTGTAAAGCACAACTGCCTACATTATACTGTGAGCAACACATTGATAACTTAGCTAAGTTACTGCTGTTACTAAAAAGCAGCATACAAAATACTCATGTTAATCTTCAGTGTAACGTTACATAGACTAATACATTTACCTTCACTGTTTTATTAAATTGTGTTCAGTTTATACTGTTTAGGTTTTATAAAACATGGGTTACTTACACTAACGTTATACTGTTAAGTTACCCGCAAGAATGTCACGATTCCTACAACAAATAAAGTAAATACATTTTAAACAAATGTAAAATAAAATATTTAAAAACACTTACAAGACCAAACGAGTGTGGAAGATTGCTTTCCTTCTGGCTGCTCGCTGGTGTTGATTTTCAAACAGCGGAAATCTTTCTCGCGAGATTTTGCCTCGTGTTTGTGTACTGCTGCCCTCTAGCGGTTTGGAGTTGTAACTGGATTTTGTTTATCATTGAAATACGGTCAATAATGAATGTTATGCGTGACAGCAGATATTCAGATAAGATAAATAAAACCAAACATCTTGAATTCACTGGTGTCTTTGCATGCCTGATGAAATATCATACATCTTGCAAGTTATTTTGGCAAAAACAAAATTTTATTAAATTCAAGGTTATTCTGGGCTAAACATGATTTGTTCGTAGCCGGTCTATTTATGAGCTAAATAGTGGCTATGTACGACGGTGCATAAAACACTTTAAAAAAATTAAACAAACCTTGCAATCGCTGTTAACTTTGCTTACACAATGACATACCATACATCTCACAAGTTATTTTGGCAAAAACCACATGTAATTAAATTAATGGTTATTTCTGGGCTAAACGTGGGTTATTCGTAGTCGGTCTATTTGAAAGCTAAATAGTGGCTAAGTACAGACGGTGCATAAAACACTTTAAAGAAATGAAACAAAATACCTTAATCATTGAACTTTGTTTACATGATGAAAAATCATACATCTCACAAATCCTTTTGGCAAAACAACATGTAATTAAAATACATGTTTATTTCTGGGCTAAACGTGGTTTATTCGTAGTCGGTCTATTTATGAGCTAAATTGTGACTACGTACAGACGATGCATAAAACACTTTAAAGAAATTAAACGAAATACCTTGTAATCGCTGTTAACTTTGCTTACATGACGAAATAGCATACACCTCACAAATTATTTTGTCAAAAACCACATGTAACCAAATTAAAGTTTATTTGGACTAGAAGTGGGCTAGGCACAGCCCGGCTATATCGGGTCTATACTGAAACGAGACGTTGAAATGACGGCTATTGCTTGCTGGGACGTTAGGAAAGGACTGAAAAGCGCCCTGAAGGGGGCTAAAGGGGTACTGAAGATGGGGTCTGCTAAGATTGATATAGTTCAACCCGGTCGGAACCAGAGCAGCACTGGGGCATGTTGGCGTTGGGTGGTCAGCCTTGCGCTCTTTGCATCGTTTCTTGGGCTGGTGGGTCACGTTAAGTTAATTTAGTAGAAGATAGATCGATCAGATCTGTGCAACATATGATAGGGATCATCTGTCCTGTTTATGGATGTCTGTAGTAGCCATTTAACTCATACTACCAGTTGTATATAAACAGACATAATGGTGTTAAAACAACATTTGTCACAACTTCCTGTTCGTCTTACAGTATCCTGGTAAAACAGGATCATTTGCATAAAGATGCAGCAGTAGTGTAACCGGGCCGACAGGTTAACCAGGGCTTCAGTACCATACTGCAGTGATTTCAAGTCTGTTTTGTTTTAAATTACTACCATATCATAAAATAAGAGAGTTACGACACTCACATAGACGTCCATTGTAAGAATGGAATGCGGAAGTAACAGCGTGTCATGTAGTGACCAGGGGGGCAGGGTTTCATATTTTATTGAAGCCGCCCTGGGCACCGCCATTAGCTAGCGGACCCCCACCTGCTCTTAGCATTCCATTGACTCCCATTCATTTTGGCGTCACTTTGACAGTGAATAACTTTACATCTGAGGCGTTTAAAGACTCAATTTGTGCATCAATTATTTCTAAAGAAACACGAAAATGTATATAAGGCTCCATTACCTTGTATCTTACGTCATGGCCCAGTAGAAGCAGTTTTAGTAAAACTATGCTAACGATTGCGTCATAACCACGCGACTCTCTGTCGCACAGTTGAGAAATACCGTACAGAATATGGCGTACTGGCGTTAAACTTTAAAATAAATAAATACTATGCAAAATGACAAAGTAATTCATCAGAATACTAAATATACTTAATACAAAATGTACTCCTGTTCACGCTCGTCATTTCTGCAAGATTCGGTGGGTGATTCAGATTTCTCTTGGCACAGCTATTAGAAGACTTACAATTGTCAGTCAGGTTGCTCACGTCACCAAGCTCAGTTTGAGTCTGCGCAGTACGCTCGACCCACCGGAAGTGTGAGCTTCTAATTGGCTTCACTTGTCTCCGTTGAATCCAACGGGGTCGCTGTGTCCATTTCTTTTATTGTCTATGGTAGTGACGCATAGTTCCAAACGCAGCACTGAAGCCCATTCATTTCAATGACACCTGCTGGTAAATCGATGAAATTACCGTTTCTCTTTACATTTTCGGACATTTTATGAATATAGTCAACAGTGATATTTTATGAACTCTGCTGTCGGTAATGATTATCGTTAATAATAACTAGTAACATTTTTATATTTTAATGAGTTGTGTATAATGTGTGAATAATATAGATTTAATGGTTTAATATTTTATTACTGGTGGCCATCTACTTTATACTTATCTTTTTTTATTTATTACGAGTAACACTAGGGGGTAATAGCGAGCAGCTAAATGCCTTAAGGGATAGTTCGGCCAAAAACGATATTAAACCCATGATTTACTCACCCCCAAGCTGTCCGAGTTGCATATGTCCATCGATTTTCAGACAAACACATGTTCGGATATTTTAGAACATATTCTAGATCTTTCAGTTGATTAAATGTAATGTTACGGGGTCCACCAATAACCCACGACCTTCAAGTCCAAAAAAGTGCGTCCATCCTTCACAAATTAAATCCAAACGGCTCCAGGATGATAAACAAAGGTCTTCTGAGGGTAATCCGTGTGGTGTTGTTGTAGAAATATCCATATTTAAAATTTTATTAACGTAATTAACTACCTTCCGGTAGCGCCGCCATCTTAGTCGCATCTGCATTCAGGATGAGAGCTTACGCAGCATACAGCGGTTTCTCTGCTGCTGCTCTGTGCCCCCGCCCTCCGAATTTGTCATACGTCACTAAGAAAAGTGCGTACACTACGCTAATACTTTCTCCTGAATACAGAGGAGTCTAAGATGGCGGTGCTACCGGAAGGTAGTTAATTGCGTTAATAAAATTTTAAATATGGATATTTCTACAACAACACCGCACAGATTACCCACAGAAGACCTTTGTTTATCATCCTGGACTTGAAGGTCGTGGACTATTGGTGGACCCCGTAACATTAAATTTAATCAACTGAAAGATCTAAAATATTTTCTAAAATATCCGAAAATGTGTTTGTCTGAAAAACGATGGACATATGCAACTCGGACAGCTTGGGGGTGAGTAAATCATGGGTTTAATATCGTTTTTGGCCGAACTATCCCTTTATAAGAAGGTCACACTGCTTCACAATGCTGCTATGTGTTTCATTGTGTTTGGTAAGTAATACGAGTGATGTATCCTCGAAAATCATGTATAATTATATTAACATTTAATGTGTACTATAAATACAATTAAATTGGCGATCTTTTTTGTGATTTTAATATAGTAAAAGTGTAGGGATGATGTTTTTAGCAGATTGATAGCCATTTATATAGCCATATTTTTACAACAAAAATAAAAGATAAACTGTGTTGCTGTAGTTGTTATAGATAACCACAGTTATCTTTGGGTCACCATTAACTGTTTTATCTTTATTAACTGATTTACTGTATTTCCATCACTCCCTAGTAAAAAACGTTATAAACATAGTAAGAATAGTGATCAATTAACATTACAAGCTAATATTTACCTAAAATAGCTGAAAACCTATGCAAACAGATTGACAGTTTGGAACTGTAGAACGTTACATGAATCACGTGACCCCGCGGCGGCGACATCAAAGCGTTTCGTAACTCTCTTATTATACAACTCTGCAAGGTACTACGTCTCTGTCTCTCTCTCTCTCTCTCTCTCTCTCTCCATTTAAAAAGGTAAAATAAAAAATATAACCATTTGAATAAAGCAGAAAAAACTATAATTTCTGAAACCAAGTGTACTTGCAAAATTATATAATCCCCCTTAAGCAGTTTTATGTGTAGTCTTATAATCTAGTGTTTGCCAACCATGTCCTTTGAGTCACACCTACAGTACACATTTAATTGCCCCCTGAAACAAACACCTCATCCATTTCATTGCTTTTAGTGCTTCAGGACCTGAAATGGGTGTATTGGCTAAAAGAGACATCTAAATAGTGTTATGTTGGTGTGCTTGCTTTAAGAATAGCATTGAGAAATTATACTTTACAATCATATTTTACCATGACAATTCTTTAAAGTACCTTAGCACAACATGTAAATACTGTGGTATGGTAATATATTAGCATGTGCTGGTATTTCCTTTGTGCTGTTTGTACTAGTTGGCATGTTTTTGTTATATTTGACAAAGTGCATGATAATAAGACGATTTGTTGGTTTTCGGTGTATTTATAGGGAATGGCAATCTCTATATTAGGCCCTACATTTGAAGACCTGGCTACTAACGTCAACCAGGACATCAGTAATTTATCCTACATCTTTGTGGGTCGTTCGTTTGGATACATTGGAGGCTCACTATTAGGAGGGATCCTATTTGACTTTATGAATCCACACCTCTTGCTCGGTAAGGCCTGTGGACTGCATAGGGAAATTGTAGAAAAACACAAACTCAAGCCATCTTTTATAATTAACTTTGGCAAATTATTCACATATCGAAGAAAATATGTGTTCAACTGGTTATAGGAGTTGCTAGTTTAACAGTTAAGAATATGGACGGAAAATGCAGAGGTTCTTGGTTTGAGGAAAATGCAGTTTACTGAGATTTTGTTACTGTAATAGCAAATGACAGAAAGCTCAAAAATGGCTCCAGAGCCTCTGATCTGTAGTCGGCAACTCACAATTTAATTTGACTTCTATAAAAAAACTGTAGTAGTTTACTACAGTAAACTATGAGTTGCCAGAATTTGAAAGTTGGAAAAAAAAAGATCAGCGCAGCCAAGGGTGTTAAATCACACTGAAGGGGCTTATTTTGTGATAACAACCTGCTGCACTTATTACCCGGCTATTTACCTAATAAGTAAGGTAAGGAACATAAAATATTGATTTGAAATATTTTATTTGCTAATTTTAAAACAAATGCAGACCTCCCATGAGGAAAACACGTTTATTTTCAGTTTTAAGATAAGCCAAGATGTCACAAACACTATTTGGTTTAATTATTTGTAAATATAATGTCATATATGTTATTAAAAGACATTTATATTTATTTTTTGAGTAATATTAAACTGCACCTGTCAAAATGATTTGCAGCCGTGTGTTATTGGTTTTGAGCGGTAGTTATCTGAAAAGAGCGAACCTTGGAATTTTGTGACTGGCCAATCAGAATCAAGAAGTTTAGAGAGCTGTGTAATAAGTGATTGTGAAGGAACACACCGACTTTGTGGGACTTTAGCTTATTTACCGTATCCCCCAGAGCTTAGCACAAAGACTGGAAGTAAATGGCTTGGGAGCAGTATGCTAGCTGGAGCCATTTACTTCCAGTGTTTGTGCTAAGCTAGGCTAGCGATGGCTGCGTCAGACAGAGTTACGGGATGCACGAAGATGAAAAAGGTATGTATGGACTTATCTAACTCCGGTGGGATGCAGTGATTGGGCTGGATTCCCAGGAGGTCAGTGTGTTCCTTTAAACCACTAAAGTTGCTTAAAATGTAACCCCACTTATTAACTACATATATTTATATTTTTTAGATTTTGAATGAATGAAAGTTTATTTGGTTACTAAACATAAAACAATATATATATATATATATATATATATATATATATATATATATATATATATATATATATATATATATATATATATATATATATATATATATATATATATATATATGAAGAGTTTGGTTCCAAAACGCAATAAACGCCATTTTTGAAAAAAATGAGTTACTGCCAAAATCAGTATTATATCAGGTCAGTAGTTAAAAGTAAATAATTAATTTTACGCAAAATCCAATACCCGCCGTGATATTCTGTCATCTTTTCTCCCTTTTTTCCCAAAATGCGACAAACGCCACTGCTGCTTTTTTACAGAATGCAATAAATCCATTTCTGATATTACAGCGGACCATTCACGCAATGTAAACAAACATGGCGGCGCGCTGGGTACACGGAGTCCTAGTTTTCCTCATCTACTTTGTACTTCGTGATCAACAAACAAAACAAAATAATACTTTAATAGCATTGCCAAACCTGTGATGGTTTTCTGTGACGGGAAAGAAACGTAAGCCATCAACAGCTAATAATTTCCGCGAGAGGCACTCGGTTGCTTGTTCTCCAGACAGCATCAAGCTTCTCATGCTAAAACATTGTGTTCTTCATATAACAAAGTAAGTGTTTTGGTTAATGCCATTAATGTTTATTTTTTAATCATTGTATACCACTAGTCAACTAAATAAATATAAAATGGTAAAGATAAATGCACATTTATACATTGATTTAATAGATTTATAGCATTTTGAAATAAAAAACTGTCGTGGATTTATTGCATTTTGTGGAAAAAAGAATTCGTTTTTATAATAAATCTTTGAAAATCAAGTTATGGATTTGAATTTTTTATGTTTTTATAACCTAAAGATGCTATGTGAAAGTTTGTAACAGAAAATACTGGTTTTCATCTTGTCACTTTCTTGGTATAGAAAACACGTTTTTACCGAAATTTGTCAAAATGGATTTATTGCGTTTTGGAACCAAACTCTTCATATATATATATATATATATATATTAAACAAAATAATAACACGATAACATAATAATAAACATGTTTTGACAAAAATGTAAAAAAAATGGATTTATCTCATTTTGTAACGAAACTCTTCATATATATATACACAGCAAATACATTACAAACAAGGGGCGTAACCGAAAAGGTGTAGGCTGAAGCCATTGCTTATTACGCCTACCCTATTAACCAAACAACATCCATGGAAATTTGGGCATAAACAGTATACCCACATAAACGTATATAAAAGGGAAAAGGTTGAGAAAAATGGCAGGCCGACAGGATTAGGTCACAGATGTTGTGCAGTGTGTAAATTTTAGCGGCATCTAGTGGTGAGGTTTGAATTGCAACCAACGGCTCAGTCCCCTGCTCACCTCTTGCTTTTGAAACACATTAGAGAAGCTACGGTAACCGCCACCGGACAAACAAATTGTTGGAGACAACTTAGTAAAAAAAGTTTGTCCGTTAAGGGCTTCTGTAGAAACATGGCTGCACAAAATGGTGGCTTCCATGTAAGGGGACCCTCTGTGTATGTAAATAAAAACATCTCATTCTAAGGTAATAAAAACATAGCGGTTCATTATAAAAAGGTCTTTATACACCCCTGATACTTTCATTTCGTATATTATTTAGCATTTCTGTCAAGACATCCTTCTAAAAAATACACACTGCACCTTTAATGTTACATATTTTAATCCTTGACACAGATTGCGCTATGGCTTTGTCTTTGTATTGACACAATAATTTGTTTCTGGTGATACCACGTGCTGGTCCAGAGATATGAAAAATGGTCTAGAATAAGTTTCTTTAGGCTACTAGATCGGGTTAAATGATACCAAAGATATTGGATATAACAAGATTGACCACAGCTGTTATAAACCAGGGATGGGCAACTTCGGTCATGGAGGGCCGGTGTCCTGCAGAATTTAGCTCCAACTTGCCTCAGCACACCTGCCTAAAAGTTTCTAGTATAGTAAGACCTTAATTGGCTGCTTCAGATGTGTTTAATTATGGTTGGAGCTAAACTCTGCAGGACACCGGCCCTCCAGGACCGAAGTTGCCCATCCCTGCTATAAACAATGCAACTCTAAATGTGGCTACTTTGGTGACAGAAGGCCCTCCCAGTTCCAGTTAAAAAACCGATCATCATTTGATAAAGTCTGATGATTGCATGGGGGAGGGGCTCTGTACAAAGTCACATGTATCACTTTGAGAGGTGCTTTTTAGGTAGAATTTGACCTTAAGAAACAAAAGTTATGATACAGTTGATGTAAAATTTAATTGTTGGTCAGAAATATGTTGTTTGTGATTTCAAAGATATTTGCGGTTCCCCATTTAAGTATTTAGGACTTTAGTCTAAAATAACTGCAGACATGACCGCCTAAAGGACTTTTTTGGTCAGCCATACTGGACATTGGCCATTTAGATTTTTGTCATACAATGTCAAATTTTACGAAAGTTATGGCATATTGGTTTGAAACTTGGTATAATTCATGGGCATCATCCTCTGAATGTACCTGCATGGTTTAGGGCTGGCACATTATTTTTTATCACATAAAGAGAAGGAAAAAAATTAAAAAAATTGTATGACCTTGCTTCCGTCAGTCACTATTTTACGCTGCTATAACCTTATATACATGAATAAATTCAGTACTTGTCCTTATGTTTATTGATGGTAGCCCACAGTATGCCTCTAAGTGTTTTGTAGATTTTTTTAGTATCTTATTCAAATGCATATAACCACATTTCCTACATAATTAACATGTAATGCAACAAAATGTTCTTGTATCTTTGAAACTAAATAAAGCTAGTAATCCTTTGTATATGACTGATTTATCTCAACAGGCTTTTCCTTACTGCTCACCACAGTTGGGATATCTGGTACATCTTACTGTAAACAGGCTTGGCTGCTTACCGTATTGATGTGTAGTGTGGGGGTGTCAATGGGAGTTTTAGATACAGGTAAGGGCAGATTTTACACCCTATATTAGGTAGGACCTCGGGTCTCATGTGTAAAACTCTTCTGTGTAACCGAGTCTCTTCTTGTTAACAGGTGGTAATGTTCTTATACTGAACACATGGGGAGAGCAGGCCGGACCACATATGCAAGCCCTGCACTTCAGCTTTGCCGCTGGAGCGTTTTTTTCCCCAATCATAGCCAAGTTGCTCTTCGGCGACAGTTCAGACAACAACACTATTTACCCACTTCTGACTGGCCACCCATCTAAAACTATTGGCGCCAGTTTGCCATTCACAGATACCACTCCAACATCCATGTGGGCTTATATAGTGATTGGTGCTTTTGTTCTATTGGTGTCACTCATCTTTTTCCTCCTGTACTCTTGCAGTCCCCCCACCTCAAATTGGGCAAAGACATCCCCAGGAAAGCAGAAGTTCTCCAAACACCACAATATTCTCATATTCCTGCTCTCTATGTTCTTTTTCTTCTATGTTGGAAGTGAAGTGGCATACGGCTCTTTTATATTTACGTACGCCAAAGACTATGCCAATATGAGCGATGAGGCGAAGGCAGCAGGAATAAATTCACTCTTCTGGGGAACGTTCGCTGCCGGCCGAGGTCTGGCCATCTTCTTTGCGACTTGTCTGCGTCCAGGAACCCTGATCTTGTTTAGTCTAGTAGGCACAACGGTTTCATCACTGCTGCTGGTGCTTTTTAGCGACAATCACCCTATGCTTTGGGCCTGCACTGGCCTGTATGGGCTCTCTATGTCGACCACCTTTCCCAGTGGCATTTCATGGGTGGAGCAGTACACGACGGTGACGGGGCGATCAGCTGCAGTGTTTGTAGTTGGCGCAGCACTCGGTGAGATGGTGCTGCCATCCCTGCTGGGCTTTTTACTTGTGCATGTGAAGAATCAGCCTTTGCTGATGTACCTGGCACTCGGCGCATCTACCTTTACCTCCATTCTCTTCCCCGTCATGTACAAATTAGCATCGCCAGGAGGGGATGCTGTCCTGCGGAAAGCGACGGGCAGACGTACTAAAGATGCTGATGACAGCGAGTACCGTCAAGCCCTGCTGGAAAATGTGGAGGATGAGGAGGAGCAGGAGAACGATGGTTTGATGATATTAATCAATACATCAAAAACCATGGTTACTATACATTAACCACAATAAAACCATGGTTAATTTTTGTAAGGTAAATCAATGGCACTGATATATGTTAAGACAGGGATCTCCAACCTTTTTGTGAGCAAGTTCTCTACCACAATGCATAAAACATTCTGGAGGGCTACTTTTTGATAAAGTGTACTCAAAACATTTTATTTTAATTGTTGATTTTATTTTATTTTACTTGTTAATATGTTTTAGTATTGTTAAAAATGTTAACATATGTAAACCAAGCCAAGCTAATATAAAAATATGTAATAACTTTTACAATTGAAACTATTAATAGAATGTGCTTTGGCGGGCACCTCACAGACTCTGTGCGGGCTACCTGCTGTCTGCGGGTACCACATTGGAGACCCCTGTGTTAAGATATGTCAGGGCAAGGTGTTTTTAAATTAATGCAGCTCAAACATGCATTTTATTCTGGGAGTAGAATGAGACCTGTCCAGGAAACCGCCTCATAATGTGAAGTACCTCAGCCTACATTATGCTTTAAAGGCGTTCTAAGCGAATCTGCGAGACGTTAGTTTGTGTTGATGTTTGAATTCTTTTCAAACAGACGGAGCGTAGCTAACTCCTCCCTCCCTTTCCCTTCTGTGCTTTCATGAACGTGCCCGACCCCCACCCCCAAATCCTTCTTGGCGTTTATTGGCTGGAACACTTTGTTTTGTTTTGTGGTGCAGGTTTGGCCACTGTGTTTATATTGAAGTTTGTGGAGCCTGGGCTGTCTACAGAGATCACGTTTTTTACAGTTTGATCAGCGGACAGGCAGCAAGCAGATGTTGAGGAGATGTTTGCTGTATGTAATAAAAAATGTTTTATGGTCTAAAACGCGTGAATTCGCTTAGAGTACCTTTAATTGCCTATAATTACCAAAACGCTACATGGAAACTGAATAAATAACTACACAATAAAACTGGTTAAAAATAAAAAAGTAGCTTGGACGTAGCAAGCTAGTATTGATGTAGCTTAGCTTGCTACATTTCCCAGGGGGGTAGCTTCAGTGTAGTGAAGCTTCATTTAATTTAATGTGAAGTAACTGGTAGCTTAGCTCACTACATTTTCCAAGTAGCTTGCCCAACACTGATGATGAAGTGGCAGCGTATGCGTGCACAGTTTGGCAGCAGAAGTATGGGAAAAATCAGCAGTGAAGCAACACAGACAAAGTTATTTTAAAAAGTTAACTTTATCAACTTTTTCAACACAGCTATCAGATCAGTGTACTATAGTGGAGTGGATAGAAGATGTTAGCAGATGGCAAAATATAGTGTCCAGATACATATATACGTATTAGTATATTATATTAGTGCAACCAAACGCAACAACCAGACATTTTGATGCTGGGAAACCATTTTAATAAACTTTCTAAGTTGCTAACACGTTAGAACCAATGGGGAATAACATCACTTCTGTTGCCTAAATTGAATAAAATAATCTGCTAAATGTAATTTAAATGTACATGAAATTACTGGAAATACTGAAATTACTCTGATATAAATCTACCTGTAATGTGATAAGATAGACCAGCTAATAGAGTAAATACCATTCCACCATTCGATGTAACAAGTACATTGAGTCTTATTATGGGAAGTTTTTCCGGTCTCAGATGTACAAATTTATGCAGCTTAACAATTCCTTAAGGGACTTGAATAATACAGTAGAACTTTGTGAAACTATATGTGTGGACGATGTTAAAGAGATGAGTGCGCACATTATATGTTTAAAGCAAAACGCTATGCTTTGGCTGTCTGAAGAACCACTCAAATAATTGTAACAGTATGAAAGATTGGGACGTGTGGCACAAGGTGCATCTACATGAAGATTAAGCCAGAAAATAACAGAAACCAATTGTGAAAACAATTCATTGAGGCAGCAATTTCATTTAAATGTATGATTTTGTATTAAAATTGAAGCTGGAATCCTTTGCCTATGTATAATAAATCATTTGTGAAGATTAAATGATTTTATAATGCATTTTAAATATGACTAAATATAAAATCAAAATGTTAAAGTGATAGTTCACTCCAAAATGAAAATTCTGTCATAATTTACTCACCTGTTTCAAAGGTTCAAAACTGATCTAAACCTGTATAAATGTCTTTTGTTCTGTTGAACACAAAGTAAAGTATTTTTTAATCAAGCAGGGTCTGTTTGTCATCTATTAGACATAGTGGTTGTATTATGACATATGAAAGTTTCTGTCGGAAATATGATTTCAACTGTAATAGGTCTACATTCAAATCCATATCAAAAGCGATACCCAATACTGTTATTTGTCTCATCAAGGGAATCCTTTCTTATTCCATTCCTGTTACCCCATATCTTCCAATGCTGTTAACAGAAGGTTGTAATTTTAAAGAAATGTCTATATCTAACAAAACCATAAGAACTATTTTTGACAACATTTCTTATCCTCTTGTAATGTATAGAAACTCAATTCTACAAAGTTTTGAAAAAGAAATTGTCCTTTTGTTACGTACAAATTACCTTAAATTTCCCTTGCCTCCCAAAGTAAAAGAGATTCATTTTAAAATTATAATGGTGTTTATCCATCCAGTGAATTTGTACAAAAAAGATTCAGAATTGTAACAAAAAAATGTAAATGTATTTTGTGATGATAATGAAACCACTGAACATTTATTTTACTACTGTGTCAATGTTGACAAACTTTGGCTGGATGTTTATGACTGGCTTCACCAAAAAATACCTCATCTGGAAAGATTTTCCTCACAGGACATCATATATGGACTGATTTTGGACAATAAGAATAATGAATACTTGATTAATAATGTACTCATGCTGGTAAAATTCTATATACACAAATCTAAATATATGAACATTAAACCTACATTTCAGGCATTTCACAATGATTTTGTTTTCTTTACCAAAGCCCTTACTATTATGCAGAATAAAAATGGCACTAAACTTTTCTCCATTATTAAGGAATATGATTTAGATCAAAAGCCCTAGCTCTTAATTTTGATGTTGTTTATTTATTAGTTGTATTGTTTTTGTTTTGTTCTATTTTGTTTTCCTTTTACTTGAAGTATGCGCCTGTTCCCTACAATGTAATGTGAAGGTATATTGTATATTGAACTCTGGTGTCTTGTTGTTTGTACATGTACATTTTGAATAAAAAATAATAATAATAATCAAGCAGGAACCAGGACCAATATCAGCTGTTCCGGCTTACGTTTGCACATTGTCTCTATGCGCCACCTAGCGGTAATCTAGCGAACAAGTTTTACTATTGTTAAAATGGGTCAAAACACTTGGCTTGCAGCAGAGACTAGAGGTGTGAATCTTCACTGGTTCCTCGATTCAATTCGATTCCGATTATTAAGTTAACGATTCGATTCAATTCGATGTTACGATGCATCATGATGCATCACGATGCATTGCATCCTTTTTTTTTATTACTGCACATTGCTACATTTATTTTGATGAATGTAAGAAATCAAATACAGTATTTGAACTCCTTTTTATTTTGTTTTCTTCAAGAAGTATACTAAAGTATACTACTTAATAGGAAACAAGACAAACTTGTTCTGTAAACAGCAAACAACAGCAGCATTTAAAACTAAAACATTAGGAAAAACTAAAAGTGCATAATACTTTCAATTAAAGCATTATCAACACTTGCATTCTTTAGCAGCTCGGGGTGAAAACGGTTAACGTGGTTTCTTAGATTAGTGGTATTGCCTACATATTTTATTTGTGCATGGCAGGCTTTACACACAGCGTGTGTCTTGTCCAGTTCGTGCTTACCAGCATGTTCATAGAAGCCGAAATGAGCCCAGACATCGGCTTTTAAAATACCCGGTGCATTTTTTATCACTCGTTTCTCACAACTCTCTGCCATTTTTTTCTACCGCCACATACCTGTACCCGACGAATGATGTCAGCAGGCTATAATCGATTATGGGTTATTACTGCATCGATGCAGAATCGTCCACCCCCGCATCGCGATGCATCGCACAATCGATTAATTGTGACACCCCTAGCAGAGACCGTTTATTATTTATGAATGTGATAACTGTGTTACCATTAACATAATTACACAACTTTTTATATCAAATGAAACATGGTTCAAACGTATGGAGTCAAGTAGTCTATGTTTTAGACAACAATCAGCCTGTTAGTCCCTGAATAACTGCTTTGCCAAAGAGAGAAATTCATGCTGAAACAGTCAAAAACATTTATTGATAGTTCAGAAGACTTATTCTTGTTACTAATTTGAAAGGATGTTTTTACTTAAAATATGCATTTATGCCTTTTTAAATAAAGAGTCCTATTTAAATATAGGACTCTCTGTTTAGTCTTTACAGCAGACATTCTAGAAACAACATTTAAACACAGCAAATTCATCCCGCTTCCTTTCTATGGCTGATAATAGAGAGTAAAAGGGTGGTGCTTGTTTTAGTGCAGGTAAATATTTTTGTCACACAGCATTACTACCAACTCCAACACACTTCTGTTTAAAATTCAGACATTTGTCAGACTACTCTTTTTTTTCCTCGGAATCCTCTTTGGATGGTTTATAGGCACCATGCAGAGTCAAAATACATAATAAAATATTCAAATTCAATATTCATATTCAACTGTTTATTAGAAATCTATATTTTAGATTTATTGGGTCATGCAGAATATGACAATATCAATCAAATGTTCCAGTTTGTATATAATAAAATTAATTTGACTAAAAATTGCCTTTTACTAACTCCAGTTGTATGTTTTGTGTCATACAAGTTCTATGACACAAAATCCCGAAAAAGCCCACATTACAAATCATATAGTTTACTGTATATGTAATGTACTATAGACGGGTTGCACGGCGACGTCACTAACTGGTTGCGCGCGCAACCGAGGGGCAGAAAGAAGAGAAGTGCATTGTGTTGTATGCTCGTAGCGGTGTCTGTAAGTCAAAATGCCAAGGAATTGTTGCGTGGAAAATAGTACCAACAGAGTCAGTGCTGGGTGCCTGATGTTAACATACCAGTAGATGCGACTATTACGTTACTAGCATTATAATTATAAAATTATAATTCATACATGTATCACAGTAAAACTGCAAAAATAAAGACAGAAAAACAGATCCAACTAAAATCAAGTCTTATTTATATACAAACAATAAAGAACGCTTCAATAATTAAGGTTGTTGCAGTAGCAGATCAGCTCACCAATCGGGCTTTCTGCCCCCTGGATGCGCGCGCACCCTGCAATGTTTGTAAACTTGCAACCCCTCTATAGTAATGCTATAGTATTATATCAATTATAGCCTACTATACTACTTGCTATTATATTCATTTACTATTATATACTATATTTTTTTCATGCGGGAGTTATCAAATTATTTATGATAGACGAAATATAAAAAATGCCTGTTATGGTCTAAGTTGTAAAGTTTATTGTTGAGAAAAATGTAGTCCCCATAATGGACATTTATTTGCATTTTTTAATTGTGTAGTAATGTATATTTAAATATAATTCATTAAGGGATTTTTTTTCTATTTGATCCTTTTGGTAGGTCGTAAACACCTAACCCCTGCCTGACCTCCGGAATGCAACGATTAAAATAACCGGAAGTCTTGTGGACTTTTATTTTGTGTTTGTGTATGTACACACAAACGTACCTTCCGGAAGTTAATAAGCAACTGTAATTGTCAAATGACAGTCATGCGATGATGGAGTTTATTTGTTTGACAGTTTTATAATGCAGCTGGTTTGATACTGCGAACGTTACAAATGTAGGTCAGTGACGGTCGACCGCTTACCTGCGAATCGCGTCATCGCAGCGTTTGTAGTTTTTCCGTACACGACAGCGCGAGAACCGTGTGCTGTGCGTCGTTCACGCTCGGTGTCATGCCTCCCCGTGAACCCGTACCGAAAAAGAAACACGTCCGATTTGCCAGAATGGAAGAGGACAACGACGAGCAGGAGGAAGACACACTTTTCGACAAGCGGAAAGACGTTAGGAAAGGACTGAAAAGCGCCCTGAAGGGGGCTAAAGGTGTACTGAAGATGGGGTCTGTAAAGATTGATATAGTTCAACCCGGTCGGAACCAGAGCGGCACTGGGGCATGTTGGCGTTGGCTGGTCAGCCTTGCGCTCTTTGCATCGTTTCTTGGGCTGGTGGGTCATGTTAAGTTAACTTAGTAGAAGATAGATCGATCAGATCCGTTCAACATATGATAGGGATCATCTGTCCTGTTTATGGATGTCTGTAGTAGCCATTTAACTCATACTACCAGTTGTATATAAACAGACATAATGGTGTTAAAACAACATTTGTCACAACTTCCTGTTCGTCTTACAGTATCCTGGTAAAACAGGATCATTTGCATAAAGATGCAGCAGTAGTGTAACCGGGCCGACAGGTTAACCAGGGCTTCAGTACCATACTGCAGTGATTTCAAGTCTGTTTAATCTTAAATTACTACCATGCTACGTATAATGCTGTGTACAAGGTACTACGTCTCTGTCTCTTTCTCCCCATTTAAAAAAGTAAAATAAGAAATATAACCATTTAAAAAAACAGAAAAAATGATTATTTCTGAAACCAAGTGTATTTGCAATTATATAATCCCCCTTAAGCAGTTTTATGTGTAGTCTTATAATCTAGTGTTTGCCAACCATGTCCTTTGAGTCACACCTACAGTACACATTTAAGTGCCCCCTTAAACAAACACCTCATCCATTTCATTGCTTTTAGTGCTTCAGGACCTGAAATGGGTGTATTGGCTAAAAGAGACATCCAAATAGTTATGTTGGTGTGCTTGCTTTAAGAATAGCATTGGGAAATGATACTTTACAATCATATTTTACCATGACAATTCTTTAAAGTGTCTTAGCACAACATGTAAATACTGTGGTATGTTAATATATTAGCATGCAATGTTTTTTTTAGGGTATTTCCTTTGTGCTGTTTGTACTAGTTGGCATGTTTTTGTTATATTTGACAAAGTGCATGATAATAAGACGATTTGTTGGTTTTCGGTGTATTTATAGGGAATGGCAATCTCTGTATTAGGCCCTACATTTGAAGACCTGGCTACTAACGTCAACCAGGAGATCAGTAATTTGTCCTACATCTTTGTGGGTCGTTCGTCGGGATACATTGGAGGCTCACTATTAGGAGGGATCCTATTTGACTTTATGAATCCACACCTCTTGCTCGGTAAGGCCTGTGGACTGCATAGGGAAATTGTAGAAAAACACAAACTCAAGCCATCTTTAATAATTAACTTTGGTAAATTATTCACATATCGAAGAAAATATGTGTTCAACTGGTTATAGGAGTTGCTAGTTTAACAGTTAAGAATATGGACGGAAAATGCAGAGGTTCTTGGTTTGAGGAAAATGCTGTTTACTGAGATTTTGTTACTGTAATAGCAGATGACAGAAAGCTCAAAAATGGCCCCGGAGCCTCTGACCTGTAGTCAGATCTGTGTTGTATTCATATAAAGGGGAAATGGTTGAAAAAATGGCAGGCCGACAGGATTAGGTCACAGATGTTTAAATGTTACTGTACATATTTTAATCTTACACAGATTGCGCTGTTTGTATTGACACAATAATTTGTTTATGCTGATACCACGTGATGGTCCAGAGATAAGAAAAATGTATATTTACTTAATCAATTAATGGTCTAGAATTATTGTCTTTAGGCTACTAGATCGGGTTGAATGATACCAAAGTACCAAATGTATTATTTATTAATGTAATAGAGTAAAAATTATGATAATATGCTTTGGAATGTATGTTTTCCAAAGAAACACACGGATAAAATACAAAAACTTGAAAAATACTTTTAAGTAGAAAATAAAAACTCTGCTTAATAGTGACCCTAGCAACTGATCAACCCACCTGTGGTCTGTGGATGTTGGCATGAACAATCAATTTATTTCTCCTTTCTGTGTTTTTTGTCAGTCTGTAAAACGATAGCTCCGAATTCTTGTTAATCTGCTAGTACAGTCTATCGCACAACAGCTTTATCCTATTTCCACGCGTTTTTGCCGATGTCACGCTGTACTCAAATACTGCCGCTCTGTCTTTTGCCACTCAGTGGGCGTAACCGCAGTCCCTCTCGCCGACGGTGACGTCATGTGCATACCCTCTATAAACAATGCAACTCTAAAATATGGCTGCTTTGGTGACAGAAGGCCCTCCCAGTTCCAGTAAATAGAACCAATCATTATTCGATAAAGTCTGATGATTGCATGGGGGAGGGGCTCTGTACAAAGTCACATGAAGCACTTTGAGAAAGTTGTTTTTAGGTAGAATTTGGCATTGTAAAACAAAAGGTATGATACAATTGATGTCAAATTCAATTGTTGGTCAGAAATATGCTGTTTAATTGATTTGAACACGTGATTTTAAAGATATCTGAGGTTCCCCATTCAAGTATTTAGGACTTTAGTCTTGCATTAACTGCAAACATGACTGGCTGTAACTTTCCTAAAAGGACTTTCTTCGGTCAGCCATACTGGACATCCGTAGATTTTTGTCATAAAATGTTGTATTTTTCGAAAGTAATGGCATATTGCTTCGAAACTTGGTATGATTCATGGGCATCATCCTCTGAAAATACTTGCATGTTTTAGGGCTGGCACATTTTATTTAAATAACATAAAGAGAAGGAAAAAAATTTAAAAAATTGTGTGCTGAAAATCACATCAGTCACTATTTTACGCTGCTGTAACCTTATATGCATGAATAAATTCAGTACTTGTCCTTATGTTTATTGATGGTAGCCCACAGTATGCCTCTTAGTGTTTGTAGATTGTTTTAGTAATTTATTCAAATGCATATAACCACATTTCCTACATAATTAACATACAATGCAACAAAATGTTCTTTCTTGTATCTTTAAAACTGAGTAATCCTTTGTATATGACTGATTTATCCCAACAGGCTTTTCCTTACTGCTCACCGCAGTTGGGATATCTGGTACATCTTACTGTAAACAGGCTTGGCTGCTTACTGTATTGATGTGTAGTGTGGGGGTGTCAATGGGAGTTTTAGATACAGGTAAGGGCAGATTTTACACCCTATATTAGGTAGGACCTCGGGTCTCATGTGTAAAACTCTTCTGTGTAACTGAGTCTCTCCTTGTTAACAGGTGGTAATGTTCTTATACTGAACACGTGGGGAGAGCAGGCCGGACCACATATGCAAGCCCTGCACTTCAGCTTTGCTGCTGGAGCGTTTTTTTCCCCAATCATAGCCAAGTTGCTCTTCGGCGACAGTTCAGACAACAACACTATTTACCCACTTCTGACTGGCCACCCATCTAAAACTATTTCCGCCATTTTGCCATTCCCAGATACCACTCCAACATCCATGTGGGCTTATATAGTGATTGGTGCTTTTGTTCTATTGGTGTCACTCATCTTTTTCCTCCTGTACTCTTGCAGTCCCCCCACCTCAAATTGGGCAAAGACATCCCCAGGAAAGCAGAAGTTCTCCAAACACCACAATATTCTCATATTCCTGCTCTCTATGTTCTTTTTCTTCTATGTTGGAAGTGAAGTGGCATACGGCTCTTTTATATTTCCGTACGCCAAAGATTATGCCAAAATGAGCGATGAGGCGAAGGCAGCAGGAATAAATTCACTCTTCTGGGGAACGTTCGCTGCCGGCCGAGGTCTGGCCATCTTTTTTGCGGCTTGTCTGCGTCCAGGAACCCTGATCTTGTTTAGTCTAGTAGGCACAACGGTTTCATCACTGCTGCTGGTGCTTTTTAGCGACAATCACCCTATGCTTTGGGCCTGCACTGGCCTGTATGGGCTCTCTATGTCGACCACCTTTCCCAGTGGCATTTCATGGGTGGAGCAGTACACGACGGTGACGGGGCGATCAGCTGCAGTGTTTGTAGTTGGCGCAGCACTCGGTGAGATGGTGCTGCCATCCCTGCTGGGCTTTTTACTTGGGCATGTGAAGAATCAGCCTTTGCTGATGTACCTGGCACTCGGCGCATCCACCTTTACCTCCATTCTCTTCCCCGTCATGTACAAATTAGCATCGCCAGGAGGGGATGCTGTCCTGCGGAAAGCGACGGGCAGACGTCCCAAGGACGCCGATGACAGCGAGTACCGTCAAGCCCTGCTGGAAAATGTGGAGGATGAGGAGGAGCAGGAGAACGATGGTGAAGCTGACCAATGGAATGATGCAGACTTTGAGGTCATCGAGATGGACGAAGCTAACCTGATGAACTCTCCTACCAAAGCATTAATGCCACCCGATGTTGCAGCCAACTCTCTTGCTGTCCAGTCAGTTGGCGCTTCCTCAGAGTCAACCCCAACACATGCAAGCGACCCCATAACCTTGGCTTCTGTGTCTAGTGCCCTTTCCTTTTCCACAGACTCCCCTAGACGCAAATTGTTATTGTCCTTAAACAGGGAGAAGAAAGACTGATTACATCAAAGAGATTTTGGACTTAACCCGCAACTTGGCTGGTTGAATCCTTTACAGGAACTTGAGGCACTTTTTCTAATGGGATAAAAGATCACACTGACTAGTCAGTCGATTCATTTAGTGCTTTCTGGACATGTTACTTGCATGTTTGGCATTTAAACATGTAGTTGCTTGGGTAAACCAACATGAGCCAGACCAAGCATATTCCTTGCCGAAGTTGAAGAGTTATTAAATTAAATCAATATGTGGAAGATTGATTGCCTCTTTATATGGGAAATAAAGACATGTTACGATTACACTAGGATGTAGGATTTCTGTATCGCTGTCATTGGTCATGTGTTGATTAACTTACTCAGAAAACTTTGAAGAATTGCAGTCGGCACAATACATTAATCTTGTAAACTTTGAAGGCTAAAAGTTGATTTTTTTGTATAGTCAGAATGTATGAAGTCTTTAATGTAATTTTCCTGTTGTACGAGTTCACTAAAAATCTGTTTATATTCTCTATTGTAATATTTGGTTGTTTATTATCAAAATGACCATCACTAAGGTGTAACTTGTACATTTGTCGGTTAGTCTTTCAGAATCTTGACAATGTATCTTTACCAGAGATGACTTGATAAAGAAACAAGCTATTCATGTTAAATTTTTATCCATACCATCTGTGACATCTGTCAGGATTCAGTTTGTTGATCACTTATTTTTCTGCAGTCAGTTTGCTGTGAAATCTTAATGGTCAAAATCCCATAAACAAATACCTACTGTTTGTTTGTAATTATAGCATTGTGTTGCATTTTGTGTGTTGGCAGACAAGTGGCTGGGATATCACAACATCAACATTATTCCCCTTTTGCAATTTTTTTGTCAAACTGCAGTGTAAAAAAGTGCTGTAATCATATTTAAATGATTAGAGAATTTTCTATTAAATAATTTAAATAGCTGAAATGATAATTTAAAGGTGGAGTCCATGATGTTTTAAAGCCATTGTTGATATTTGAAATCACCTAAAAAAACACGCCCCTACCCCAATAGAATCTGGACCTAGACCCGCCTCATAGACACATACGCAACCCGGCAAGGATGTCGGTTAGTAGCGAGGGGCAACCTTCCGATCTCTCTAATGAAGCCAACACGGAAGTGACTTAAACTGCAATTCATCGACTGGCCGCTTGAGGCTGGCTTCAAAAGGGAGTCAATTCCCATAGACTCCCATGTTAAAAATGGCCAACTTTACAGTAGAAAATAATATGTTTACAGCCTGGTACAAAAAGTGTTTTTGGCCTATATAGCTAATTTTGCCCTTTATGACAACTGTGAGGGGGGTGAATTTTTTTGTAACTCACCCGTTTAGATTATATTAAGCCTTAAACTTCTGCATAATTAAGGGCGTGGCCGCTTGAGTGTCGGTTGAACAGCCACTGCTGTCATTAGACTCGCGCTAGGCGGGCGTGGTTTCACCTCAGCTTCACCCATGTCCCGCCTCTTTACCCATTTTCGGTTTTCCAGATGGCGACGGCAGGCACCGCCTACTTAAAGCTTCAAAAGCGATCTTCACAAACCAATGGGTGACGTCACGGACACTACGTCCATATTTTTTTATGGTCTATGGTTAGTAGACACGCTGCTTAAAGGCGGAGTCCACAATGTTTGAAAAACGCTTTGGAAAAGGAGATGGGCCAACTACCAAAACACACTTAGACCTTCATTCTGTATTACATAACAGGCTTGTTCGACTTCATGCGGCGCCGCAAGAATCTACAGCCAGATGACGTCAAAGCTAGAGGAAACAGGACAGCCAGGAGCGAATTTGAAATGAATGGCGCTAGCAGGAGTTTCATGGCAACAGAGTACACTATTCACTTTAATAAAAAATATAGGTGTGCATATACAAAACGAAATAGATGGAACATAACAGATCCCTATAATGCTATTTAACGTGTATCAGCCCAGTTATTCTCCCACATCTAAAACTCTTTCATGTCATTTCAGGGTACCTATTAAACATAAAACCCTTATACAACACGTGGAAGGTTTGTAAGGTATAAACAGTCACTTTTATTGATGATAGGTGTGTTCGACATCGGCTGCAGCTGGATGTAACCGATCGGCGAGATTAGCCGCGTTCAGGTGGGGAGGAGCTGAAAACGGAGACGTGAAGTCGGACGCGCTGTGGTTCCCGTAGTTTGCTGCATTTACGTCAGGCATGGCTGATCACGTGCCGTTTGCTTGCTTTATCACAATAAACATGATTTGTAAGATGTAAACTACATAAAAAGTGAATTATACTGTTTTGAATGTCCGTGTATGAGCATGAGTGTAACTGAAGAGGCTTACAGCATCTGTTTTTACAGGAATAAAGTTTAACATAAGCATATATTATTTAAATACCATTGTAGTGGGGTCTACGTTTTTTCATTTCTATTTCCATTTTATTTTGATGAAGATGACACAATATAACATCGCGACTACATGAAAAGAGCTTTAACTGTTATAAAAATACAGATTTGTGAGCATTTGTGGAACTGAGGGCGTGAAAATACACACGAAACACAAGTGGTTGTTGTCATGTGGTGAATCCGACCAATCGTGAAACAGCTGTGTCGTCATTACAGCCAGTGCAGCTCCTCTTCGGGAACTGCGCTGGCTAACTCAGGCGGCTGATCTCGAATCGCTCTCGCGGTACTTAAAAACCATATGACGCAGTCACGTGCCTGCAGCGCCAGCTTAAGTCGGACAAAAATACTAACCAAAATGCACTGCTTCAAGTCAGCCGCCGATCGGTCTGCGCAGCGCCGCATGAAGTCGAACACACCTATTGCGTGCCAAAAGGGCGGAGTTTAGGCTGTGTGACGTCAACTGTAAGACAGACGACAACATGCTGGTTTTGCTGGTATGCTGTTTTTTCCAGCAGGGATATTATTTTTTTATTTTGTTTTGTGTAAATGAAATGCTCCATATATAATAAATAAGTCGTTTAAAAAAGAAATGACAGACGACACTGCGGAAGCACATCGCAGAGCTCCAGTAAACTGTATGGTGAAACAAACCCTTTTCAAAGATGGCTTATAGAAAATGGATAACTGGAGAACTGCCAGTTATAGCTGCTGTGAATGCAGCAATGACATGCAGACAATTTCAAGTTTATTCAAGTCTGTGTAAAGTCAGAGAATTGTTACATGATAAATGTTAGAAATAGCTGAAACACGTTACAAAGAACTGGAACAGTTTAACGCTATAACTCCAATTACAACAGTACCTATTCACAGTCTGTGTTGGATTATTTGGACAGGGTTTAAATTGAGGAGCATGGCCCCGCCCCTAACAAAGTCGTGCGCATCCGAGTGGGCGTGATTTCAGGGCAGACACGCCCCAGCGTTTGAGATTTTTATTCCTTGAACAACACGAACATACAAAAATACAAAAATTACACATAGACTGTACAAGATAGATTCAACAATTTAAATAATCAAAACCTAAGTACAAACATCTAATATATATATATATAATAATAATGAAAATAAAAGACCTTGCTAGATCACAAAAAACTAAATGAATTAAACAAATACAGTTTTATCAGCTTTTTTGTTTTTACTTTCTTAAGAGTGTTATATAAATATCTAATTCTTTAATTACCACAGAAAAAAGAGGTTTCTGATTGCTGAATTTACAACAATGAATATGTAACTTAACAAGTATAATTAAGAGATTGAGAATGCAAGCCTCATTTTCCAACATCATTCAAAAAGCCAAATATTACATTTACGTATAATAAAAGACAGTTGGACAGCTTTAACCTCCCACCAAGCCTCTTTGTTGACAATGCCAAAAAATATGCGGTACTGTTTCTGGATGTAATGAACAAAATTAACAATTTACATCGATATCTTCAATAAATCTGGTTTAAAGAATGCTGTGCACATAAAATTTGTGTAGTATCTTAAAGGAACAGTATGTAAGAAATGTATATCAATTAATCATAAAATGGCCCTGATATGTCACTAGACATTAAGAAATCATTTCCATTTCAAATACTTTTATCACTCACAACAGTGGTCTGGCCAGGATATTGTCATTTAAAAAGTGGAGTTTTTAGCCCTCAACTGATGTTTATGTTGTCATGTTGTATATTGGCCACCAGTTGTGAGATTGCAGTACCAGTTTTAGCCACAAGTTTTGTGATTGCAGTACCAGTTTTGGCCACAATCCTACATACTGTTCCTTTAAATGAAATTTCTTTTTGATTTGTAATGAGATATTTATTAGGTAATACCCAAACGTTCGTCCAGTCAATATTTCGGATGAATTTAGACCAATAGAAAATAACATATGTTTACTAACAATTTCTTTTTGAAATAATAAACGAATAGCCTAATTTTTTTGCGAGTTGAAAAACAAATTCTGCTATAGAAAGTTTCAGCAGGGTGAAGTAAATATGAAATATGAAAGAAATTCATCATAAGTCATTACAGTCAAACAGCTGACCCACCAAAATAATCCCTTTATCAAACCAGGTTTTCATGAATATACTCTTCTTTTTATAAAGAATATTACAATTATTCCAGATATAATACTGGTGTGGAGAAAAATTGTGCTTGTAGATTAACTTTCACACTACAATTTAACAGGAAATTTTGTAATCACACAATAACAAAAATGGGAGAGCACCAATTTGATCAAAAACAGCATTAGCAACAGTATTGCACAGAAGAAGAGAAGAGTTACTTAAAAAATCCTTTAACCAATTAAAGGGGACATATTATGAAAATCTGACTTTTTCCAAGTTTAAGTGCTATAATTGTGTCCCCAGTGCTTCTATCAACCTAGAAAATGTTAAAAAGATCAACCCAATAACTTAGTTTTGGTAAACCATTTTCTGCAAGCATGTGAAAAAATAGGTCATTGTAATTTGGCCCTTATTGTGATGTCAGAATAAGGTAATACCGCCCCCTTTATCTGCACTATCCAACCACAGCACAATCATTTAGTATGGAGAGAAAAAGAGAGATAAAATATTTCACAGCACAATTGAGTTTCAATTGCAACAAACCACCATCATTGTGATCAGTGGTTGCACTTCATCCGCTCATTTGCATTTTAAATGACACACCCAAAACGGCACACTTTTGCTCAGACCTAGTTTAAGACTTAGTTTACATCTTAAAAAAAATCTTATAATATGTCCCCTTTAATTTAAAAGCTGTTTTTAGACAGAAAACCCAGCGTTAGAGATCAGAGAATTGAGGATGACGTATTTTTCTAGGCCAACCCCAGAAGTTAACAGGACACTGGTTCCCTTGCTAAAAAGCCCATACATTTTTCACATAGACTTTCAGGTTATCACAATAAATAAGCTCTGCTTTAACAAAAGTTTATGACACTTGAAATTTAGTCCAAGATAAACTTTACAGATGAACACAACTTTTATGAATTTCAAAGTCCAGATTATATTTTTATTAGTGGTAAATGCATTTAAATTTCAAAATTAATACAAGTATTGACAACTTATTCACTTAGCATAGTTTTTAATCATTTACATTTGGCTGGGTAGTTAAAAACACATTTTCTTTGGCCTAGTCCACACGGACACGGGTACTTTTATAACCGTGAGTTTTTTCACGTGGTTCAGCCGTTCGTCCACACGAAACCTTAGTATCAGGGTACTGAAACAGAGCATATTTGAAAACGCCGGCCAGGGTGAGCTTTTTAAGAAACCCCGGTTACAGTGGTGTCGTGTAGAGAGTAAAACTGAGAACACATGATGTTTTATTAACAAGGTTCGGAAGGAGCATGATCAGATAATTAACTAATGAAGCACGGGTGCATCTCATTTGGTAATCAGCCAAACACTACATATACAGACATCTTACCTACCTCAGTCTCTTGAGATTGTTTTCAGATATCCTTCCACCACCCCAACTCGCCACTCTAATCTGTTCTATCCCAGTTTGGGATGGGGGAGTTCTCTGGGTTCGGGCCATACCCTGGATTCGGAGTTTGAGCTTCACTCCAGATCCTGAGCCCTCCCCCAGGACAGCACGCCAAAACATGCTTACTGTCGCAATCAGATTGGATGTAAGGGCGAACTCGTGAAATGTAAAATGATGTGTGAATACTGCAGTGTACAAGTGAATAAAAGTGATAGTTTACCCAAAAAAGAAAATTCTTTCATCATTTTCTCATCCTCTTTTATTTTATTTTATTTTGATGAACACAGAATATATTTTGATAAATGATGGTAAGCACACAGTTGATGGTACCCATTACATTTTCCTACTGTGGAAGTCAATGGTTACAATATTATCAAAATATCTTCTTTTGTGTTCATCAGAAAAAATTCAGGTTTAAAACAACATGAGAATGAGAGAATTTAGCTTTTTAAGTGAACTATCCCTTTAAGATAACATTGTTGTGCGGTGGTGTGGACACAAATAAATGTATCATTAGAGTTAATGTTAAAGTGTAAGGAGTTCAATAACAGTACAACTTGAGCATTTGTTAAATACAGTGAATTTTATTATATCAACTTTTAAATCTCCTCCCACAAATGTTCTTTAAAAAGAAAGCACCTCAGGTTTTTACAAGTTTACAAATACATATAGTGTTCTGTAGATCCAGAAATGAAAGATCCTTGGGTAACATAAAACGTCTGGTTTAGATTAGAGAAAGCATTCAAAAAGTGTGTTAAGAGAAAAAAAATGCACACAGACAATATACTCTCGCCATAAATTATCTAACATATTGCAGAAGTCCAAGAAGTTAAGGCTGGTACACATACTTAGACTTACCTCTGTGGAGAATGGACAGAAATAATACTTTTTCAGCACATACATGTGCCATAAGCAGGATTTGATAAAAAACACTTACATTTTTTTCTTCAGTGCTGACAGACAGTATTTAGGATCATCACTATACAAGGCTTATTTACAAGAAACTGATCTGATATAAAAAGCATTTCTCACCGGAGTCAAACATTACTACAAACTGCTACAGCGCACATGAGGTTCAGTTTTTGAGAGGATTATGACAGAAATATCACAAATGAGGAGTAAACATTGAAATGACAGCAAAGACTACAAACAAAGTAAATTGAAACACTACATCAAAATCTTTGCCTCTTTTCTACATTTAAGGCCTCTTCAGTCCCACTGTGCTGCGGTACCACAAAGTCAAACAGCACATGATATGGAGACCCATCAAAGTCCACAAAAAATGAAAAGCACCATCACGAAACTATGATATGCACAAAAGAGTGCTGAATGACAGCGTTTAGCACCAGAGTAAAATGACAGGGAGTCACAAAATCAGAACTGCTCCAATAGCTGGCGAAGATACGGTCCTCGAGAAAGATTTCGATTAACTCGAGACAACTTGTAAAGTACTGGGCAGTCCAATGAGACGCATGGCACCTGACGCTCTGCACTGCCACTGCAGCTTCTACATAACTGCAAAACACACAAAACAAAACACAGACATATGAAATATGACAGATCAAATTCAATTATTGAAAACTACAAATGTAAATTCTAAATAATATATATCATTGAAAATTCTGATTTCCTGTCAATGTCAATTCTGTTTCCGTCAAACTCTGTTACCAAGGAAGAGTAACAGTGTTGACATTCATGTATGTGTGTGTGAAAAAAATGGAGAGTTTGTGTTTCTC
This sequence comes from Misgurnus anguillicaudatus, assembly GCF_027580225.2. Taxonomy (NCBI): domain Eukaryota; kingdom Metazoa; phylum Chordata; class Actinopteri; order Cypriniformes; family Cobitidae; genus Misgurnus; species Misgurnus anguillicaudatus. The sequence goes on along the minus strand of NC_073354.2, from coordinate 2,859,535 downwards.
TGTGTATGACTGCCAGCTCTGTTACACAGGCCTCGTACACGCTACATTTAAAGTCGGTTGTCATTTCACCTTTTATTGCTTAATCCTGTACGCACACACTTAAGTCATTTATGGGACTGACAGCTGCATTCTACGACTGAATAACTTGACTGGTGTTGCCAGATCTTGCACGAAAAATACAGCGAACAAGAAATAATAAAGTGAAATAAATCCAAATGCTTTAACCCAAAGATCAAAATATTGACCAGGACCTGGCAACACTGCAAGACAGCGCTAAGAGAAGCAGCCTCACAAATGCATACAATGCCAAGACGGTGGATTATTGAAAAATAAATATTAATGTACTATTATTTTGGTGAAAGCTGTGAGTGAAAACCATGCAAGACGGCAAATCAATGCTAGGGTTACCTTTGTGTCAATCATCGCAGTTTTGAGAGTGAGTGTTGTTCTGTTGTACTTTATAAAACTTAAAATTTGAATTAAGCAAAACTGTAGTGATGTTGGTTAGCCTTATTTGTCTAAGGTTTAATTACAAAGAATTTATGATAAATTAATATATGTTATAAAATGTCATAAACCTGTTAAATAACCCATGATGTACTGTAGGGGAGTGCGGTTGTCACTGTGTCAGCACTGTTACTCTACTCTGGTAACAGAATTGACACAGACTAATTTGGATAACAGGAAATCATGATTTTCAGCTATATAAAACACGTTTTGCAGAAAATATTATATTGTTACGGCCTGTAACATTTTGTGATCCATGAAAATGAGTACCAGATTACTAAAATAATTAAAAAGGAAAAAAAGACTGGACACCAAATATACCTGCAATTATATCTTCTAGGGCTGTTTTCTAATCTAATCTGATTTGTTAGATTTAACAATAGTCGACTGATAGTCGAACCTTTTTTTTTTTTGTGATAGCAGCTAGGGCTGTGGCGGTGAAGGAATTTCCCTTGCGGTGATTTTGCGTGACTCACTATAGCATATATATATATATAAGGAATAATTGACGACGGGCCATTGAATTATAAGAAAATAATGCACACCAAGGTGGTAATGCGGCACGACGCGAAGCGGAGTGCCGTTACACCGCAGGTGTGCATTATTTTCAAATAATTCAAAGGACCGGAGTCAATTATTCCGCTTATACCACGGTTACCACAAACATTGCTCTGGTGCCTATTTTTAAGACATTTGAAAAGATAGGTGTGCGGTTAACAGAAAAATAATCAACACCCATAAAACATTTCTCAGCCAATCAGAATGCAGCATTCAACAGACCCGTGGTATAAATATATATATATATATAAAACAAAAATAAATTAAAGAATAAGAAGGCTTTTTAAGTGCAAATTCACAGAGCATCGGTATATACAGAACAAAGCAGTGTCTTAAAGCAGTGGTTCTCAAACTTTTTCAGCGTGCGGCCCCCCTTGTGTATGGTGTATTCCTTTGCGTCCCCCCCAAAGAAAATTAATGACAAGAAAAAAGTTTTAAAACTCAACTTTCAATTAAACAACACATATTAAATGATATGAAGTAGTGCTGTTGGTTAGTAGTCTCATTTTTTTTAGGTTTAATTGCACAGAATTCATGATAAATTAATTTATTTTATAAAATGTCATAAAACTGGGGCCCCCCTGGCACCATCTCGCGGCCCCCCTGGGGGCCCCGGCCCCCAGTTTGAGAACCACTGTCTTAAAGAAAATAAAATTAAGACAGTATTTATGCACCTGTACAGAAGGAAATGAATATTTATCTATGGCATTTTCAATAGTATATTAGTAGATAAATTAATTTGTATCTATAAGTATAAAAACAAATAAATCATTATTTTGGGTAAATTATGCTGGATAGATCCTTTTAGTTAGAAAGATTTGTCATTATTTCAGAACAAGTTAAAGTGAATTTACATTACAAAACAACTTACATTATATTCGAGTGTTACTTGGTCAAGAATATGTAGAAATATAGCCTATGCGAGTAAAAAATTACAGTTTAGCTCACGTGGACTGAATGAAAAGCCGTTCATTAAGCGGACTCATAGTGGACGTGCTGGAGTCGCAGGTGATTTTCAATGTTTATAATGTTTCACGCAGATACTGTTGATGAAAAACGTTCATATCTAAATGTCCAGCTAAGAATCAAGTGTTCAGTCAGTTAATAATAAAGCCACCAGCGTTTTTGTCTGCAGCTCCCTTATTCACGGAGCGGACGCTGTATACAAAGAAAAACCTTTAAAGGTTTTTATTTTAAGTGGTTTTAATGCTGGTAAGCAATCAGTTATATTATGGTGCTTTGTATTTGTGTTAATCGGTTAAATTAAAGTAATTTAATTTATGCTACAATTATTCTGTCATCTTTGCTTTACTTTTGCATAGTATTACATTTTGAATAGAAATGTACAAAAAACAAGTTACTCTCTTAACTCTTGACTATCTATTTTACCTTTATTATTAATATGATGTGAAAAACAAGAAGGGCATAGCTATATATTAATTTAACGTGAAAAGCGCAGTTACTTGTCATCCATGCGGTTAAGCTTCTCAGTGCTGCTTGTTACACAACACTTCGCTACTATTCGACTATGAGGTTCATAGTCGAATCCTCGACTATAAGAAGTCAGCCCTAATATCTTCACCCACATACTGATAAAAGAAATATGTAGATTGAATGCAGTGTAAAAGTGTTTGCCAAATGCATATATGTAATGAGTGAAACACCCTGTATACAATGAGATGTGTGACCCCTAACCTTTAGGAGCTGGTCTTGTTGGCTCTCCCACAGTCGCAGGTCCTGGTGTAGGGTAACGACGACCCGCTGTGGTTCAGCACGACAACGCTCACACACTCCCAGCTGTGTTAGCTCATCACAAACGGGGCAATGCAGCGTAGTGAAGTACTGAGAGATGGTGCCTTTCCTTGTGCCCTCCTCGCCCCCTGCGCCCACCCCAGAGCTCCACGCCTTCTGTATCTACACAGAAAAATACAATCAACATTTACTAAACCTTTGGACAAAATCAATTTGAAAATTAATTATTTCACCGTCTTGCTCATTTGCATGACTCATTAAAGTAACAGGCTCTTGAAAGGCGACAGGTTGAATTTTTCCAAAAATGATTCCAGTCCTATCCCAGTTTAATATCAGAAATAACTTGCCAACCAAGCCGTTTATTTTATACATTTTGCAAATGAAGTCCAAACAGAATACTGAGTATGTCCTAACAAGCACATGTGGATCTACTTTCTTATGCCACACATTTAGGATCTGAAATTAGCAAAACTTTTGAATACTTTTAAATGTATCAGTAATATATAAACACATTGTTCCTGACTAAAAATATCCATTACATCAATTTTAAAAGATTTTTAAAAATATGTTTTTTAAAGCATTGACCCTTTAAGGGTTTCATCATATAGTTACATACAGTTGTCTCTCTGCTATCCCAGGCTAATATAACATAAACAAAAACTCATGCAAGTCTATGTTCTGTTCACAACCCACCACCAGATGGTGCTTTTAAGCTTATTAAAAGTAACTACTATGATTCAATACTATTAACAACAGGATCAGAAGAAAATAAAAGAGCAAAAGAAAAGTTTAAATAAATTTAAATACATCCACATTTTAGCTCCAGCTTCAGATTTTATCAGCTAAAAAAAAATGACAGAAACTAACCCTTGGAAGCTCGTGGTACCAGTTGAACACATCCACCCCGATCAAGTTGAAAATTCGTGCTAGTGGTGGTAGGATTTGCTTTGTGATGTAGTAGGTGGCATTGAGGCGTAGACTCGGATCCAGCAGTACTTCTAGCGGCCGTCGCACCAGCTGTATTAGAGGGACACCTGGCATACCGTACACAATAACATACGGCACACGCTCACCCACACGCGGCTCTAACCGTCGATCGTACGCCATCATACGCCTGACAGACAGAAAGATACAAGTAACATTTATTATTGCACAGTCCTTTATCTTTTACAAGCACATATTCTGGCAGAGCAAATAAGGGACTGAATCTCTAACACTCAACCATGTCTCTGTAATTTAATTTCTATATCTGTTAATGGCTGTGTTGCTAAGCAACTGCCTTCAGGTACAGTACAGCAAACCATAGCATGCATGCAGACAATAAACTAAATCAGACAAAGCGCAAGCACGCTTTTACAAATATACAGTACACGAAGGCAAAACATCAGCATATTTCCATATTAAATTGATACCTAATCAGGAAATGTCTGCATCTCTCCGCTGGTTAAGTTGTGACATAAGCAATACTATTTCAAGTGAGAACACAATCTCAACAGCCGTTTATGTGCTATTCATTCATATCACACATAAATTTTAAGGCGCAGTGTGTACATTTTATTGACAGAAATGCAATATAATATACATAACTGTTTTCAGTGGTGTATAAAGACCTTAAATAATAAACGGTTAAGTTTTTATTACTTTGGAATGAGGGGCCATTATTATTTACATACACCATGGGACACCTTACATTACATAAGTTACCCAGTCCCACACGTTGTAGGACCCCCTTAAAAAAAGAGATGGTGCATCTCAAGGGGCTATCCCTTAAATAATAAATAAATAAAAGTCGCCATTTTGTGGCGGCATGTTTCTCCAGTAGCTCTAAACGGACAAACTATCCTACAAAGAAGGTTTCGTCACAATGTTGTAGTTGTTCTTCGTTGGTCGTTTTAGAGGCAGCTTGCATCATCATTACATTGAACTACTCTGGTTGTCCCGGACTCTGGTGTCAGATTAAGCGCCTTGATCAGCGTAGCTATTTACCATTGGCTAGCGCTTTCACTACGTTTTTCTTCTACCTAACTAGAATGCAAAAGAGCTAGCTAAAGTCAGCGAATAAAACATCTTGGGTCCTGGAGGGTCACTATCCTGAAGAGTTTAGTTCAAACACACCTGCGTTTCATTCAGATTAAGGGGTGGTATTATTATTATTATAATAAGATCCCATTTTTACATTACAAGGAAGCCAAATTTTAACGACTTATTTTTTTTTACATGTTTGCAGAGAATGGTTTACCAAAACTAAGTTACTTGGTTGATCTTTATTTATTTATTAGGTTGATACAAGCACTGCAGACCCAATTATAGCACTTAAACATGGGGGGGAAAAAAATCACATTTTCATGATATGTCCCCTTAAAAAATTAAAGACACTTATACTACGGGTTTGCTGAATGCTTAAATCTGATTGGCTGATGAACGTTCTGAGGTGTGCGGTTATTTTCTGGGAAACGCACAGCGAACGTAGTTCCAGGCAGTTCTCTTGACCGCATTACAGTTTCATATCACTTCTCATAGTTAACTGTAATAACGGACTAACAAAAACAACATGACAGACGATTTTCCAAGGCAATAACAGCGCTGTTTAGAGACGCACAGAGGTAGCCTCATTCACACAATCTCTCTCTCTCTCTCTGTCGCATTAATGCTATCAACGGCTCAAGCCTCCATTGCCAGCTTTAAAATGACGTTTTGGAACAAGCAAAAGAGCCATTAGATGAGACACGGAAGACATAGTCCAACTAAATAGTGATTTAAGTACAAAAACCAGACAAATTCCTTTAAATATATCATGTGATCAATGTATTGAGGTGTGGGTAACCGTAGTATAAGCGGAATAATTGACTTCAGGCTGTTGAATTATTGAAAATTATCGTGCCGTGGCTGCATCACCTCTTCCGGTGTGCATAATTTTTCTAATAATTCAATGGCCCATAGTTAATTATTCCTTACGTGTGAAATTACACTTTAGGGTCTGAAGAGTCGGTCACACACTCCCAGTGTTGGATCTAAAGTCTAATAATCTAATGATGAGATGTGGAGCATCAAAATTTGATTTCACAATAATATAAACCCTTTACATGACCTTTCAAAGTTACTATTAAAGATATCAAGATGATATTTTCACAGAATGTTCTTTAAATTAAGTAAGATGATTTTATGCAGAAAACAGTAAATCACAAAAAATGACTTTAGTTGAGTTTTCACAGACTCGTTCACAAATAAGTATCTGCCTCCCTTTACCTTGGAATAAGAAAAACAATGAATAAAGGTGGGGTGCATGATTTTTGAAAAACACTTTGGAAAAGAGAGTCGGGCTGAGTACCAAAACACACTTGTAGCCAATAAGCAGTAAGGGGCGTGTCTACTAACCAACATCGTTGTCTGGGTTGCGTACGTGTGGGGCGGGTCTATCAACAGAAGGTCCAGATTCTATTGGGGTAGGGGCGTGTTTGTTTAAGTGATTTCAAATATCAACATTGGCTTTCAGAGATCATGCACCCCGCCTTTAAGACTGTTATTGCTCACATGTATTTAAGTAAAAATGGTTACTTTAGTATTATATTACCTTTTCAAATTTGTTGATCAAAAATGTATGAAACTCAGAACTCATACACACACACACTTTACAAACAAACACACTCACTCACCTCGTGAGCTCCAGAGCAGGGACACAAGCCCCTGGCCTGTACGATCCACTGCCACGATACTCTTTGGCAAAGGTGAGGTCCTGCATGCTGGCTTTGGCCTCGAGTACTTTCAGACACTGCCGCTGCACATACTGCTTCACCAGACTGATGTCTCGCGTCTCAAACAGCTGCTTTAGAGATCGCTCCAGAATCTGATTAACACACAATTTTAGTCATCGAAAATACAATCCTACATAGACAATGTGATGGGTCACATTTTTGTTTTGTTACTAATCAGTGCTGATGTTAACAGGTTACCCTGTATGTGTGAGCAGCACAGAAGTAGAGCTGAAGCAGCTGTGCTGCAATCGAGTCTATACGGCATCCATACATAATATGTGACCCTGGACTAGAGTTCTCAAAAGGTCGGCCCTGGACCCTGGAGTTCTCAAAAGGTCGGCCCGACAAACCCGACGAGACCCGCGGGTTCGGGTCAAAAATATAATAATTCGGGTCGGACCTCAGGCTTAATCAACAATAAAACCAGATTTTACCCACAGTGGGACTTTATTAACTATGCATTAGCTTTTGGTGAATGGATGCACTTTTTGGAGATTTAAAAATGGGTCACTATTCAATGCCATTTTAAAGCTGTAGAGAGCCAGGTAATCATTGTTTAATATAACTCTGACTCTGTGTTTGGTTGAAAGAAAAAAAAGTCAAATACACCTAAGAATGGCTCAAGGGTGAGTAAAATACAAGCTAGTATTTAACCAACACTTCTAATGTCAAATAACACACTGATTCGTCCCTCTTGTTTTGAACGGCAGTGTGAGTGACAGGTTGAGAAATAGTATTGCTAGTATGATTCTGGAGCACTCGTTACCTTGGCAACAGCAGGGCAGCCATCTCGACGTACGGTCTCGATGCCTTTGGCGTCAAACACAGGGTTTTTCTGATCCAAGCTTTCATACATGTATCCAACATAGCGCTTCTTGGTCTGTAACACACATGGCAGGTACACCTGCACAAACACACAAAATGCACAAACAAAATTTTTAAGGAAGCAACGAGAAACTCCCACACACATTTTATAACCAAAAACATACATTAAACACACACAGACACATTCAAGATTGACCACTACATCTTACCTTCTCAAACTTCAGTGTGACAGGTTTAGGGTTGGTGGCAGTCACTGCCTCTGCGATTTCATGACCAATCTTAAATGCCTGTTCCTTGGTGGCTCCTTTCAACAACACAAACATGCTGAAACACAGAGAAAGAGAGAATAAAAGAGATGCCATGTCTAGCAGATTTCAATTATCAAGCAATCTGTCAAATTGCTTTGTCTATATGAAATACAGTACATGCGTGACATGATCCACTACGCGTTGGGTCCTGATCACACTGTCAAAGCTTATTTCTATAATAACAACCTGCTGCCTATACATGATCCCTTACTTATAAAATGTCATAAAAAAGGCCCCCCCAAAAGGTGTTGTGCCCCCAGTTTGAGAACCAGTGAGTTAAGAGATTTACATGATTAAAGTGTGGCTGTTTAATTCTGGTTTTATTTTGGGTATCCTGGTTTTCGAGGCCTACACTGCAAAAAATCCATGTCTTACTTAGTTGAATGCATTCAAGTTCTTTCCCTACCTGTCCGTGTCTCCATAAACCACCCGGGCTCCCCACTTCTTTGTGTCATTCACCATCTTAATGGCTCTCTCCAAAGTCTCTCGAGCTTTGTGCAAAATGCTGTCAGCAACCTCAAGTGAGAAGAGAGAAATTATTAGTTTTGGCTACACAATAATCAACACTTTTTATGGTTAATTCTGTCTGGGACCCTATCAGAACAGACCTATTAGTGGATAACAAAACATGTACCTCAACACTGGGCATCCGTCCTGAGAAGTTGGCAGAAGTGTAACCATAGGTGACATTGGAGATAAGTTTAAGGCCGAGCTGCCTGGCGTTCAGGAGACGGGACAGAGCTTTGTCGTTCTTGTATGCCTTCATGGACTGCTTTACCATAATCCTGGTGTTCAAAATCTCCTCCAGCATACTAGGAAGGACACCCTTTCGTACTGACGCCTTAACAAAACACAGCCATTCAAAGAAAACATTGTAAGAGAGTTGTAAAATATTACAATATATACAGCTTCATTACCTGAATGGATTAGCTAAGTCTAAAGTAGGGGTAAAGCAGAACATATACACTGTGCAATGTAAATTTTTATATTTGGTTAATTTTAACATAAAAGGATAGTTAACGGAATAATGAAACTTATGTCATCAATTATTCACCCTTTATTCAAGTTGTTCCAAAATTGTTTAAGTACACAAATAAAGATATTTTGTAAAAAATAATACTATGAAAGTGAATGGTGCCCCAGATCTGTTTGGTTATTAAAAACATTTCTCAAGTGATGTTTAACAGAGCAAGGGAATATTAATGCAGCATTTCTTATTAGAGTTTTCCTCTGGAGAAAGCCTTATTTCTTTCAATTTGCCTGGAATAAAATAATTATAAAATATAAACTGCTATGGTCCATATTATACACCTTAAAGGCAGAGTGCACAATGTTTGAAAAACGCTTTGGAAAAGGAGACGGGCCGACTACCAAAACACGCTTATAGCCAATCAGCAGTAAGGGGCGTGTCTACTAACCGACATCCTTGCCGGGTTGCGTATGTGTGGGGCGGGTCTTTTAAAAGAAGGTCCAGATTCTATTGGGGTAGGGGCGTGTTTGTTTAGGTGATTTCAAATATTAACATTGGCTTTCAAACATTGTGCACTCCGCCTTTAAGCCAGATTTATTGTCGTGTGTAAGCTCTACACAGAAGGTTATCTGTAGCCTGTGCCTGGCCTGACAGGCACCTCGCAAAATTTTTAGTAGCGCGTCAGTTCTACGCGGACCGCAAGCGCTGTGATTGGTCCACCAGAACCCTCCCATCAGATAAAAAAACTGCGTCACAGGTATTTCCGTTTGCGACGGGGAAAACAAAAATGAGCCAAGTTGAAAAAAAGTCGCTGTTTATTTACTTCCATCATTGCTGTCTTCTCGAATCATACACATCAAGTTGCTGTTTCTTCTTCGTTTGTGGGTTAACTTGTCAAGCTTCTTCTTCTTTGACGTTCGTGCTGCTACTGTGGTTACACGCGTGGTTACTGCCTACCAGAGGTCTTGCCGTGTGCTACACATCGCCGCGGACAACGACGCAAAAGTATAAATGAAAACGGACGTGGAACCTACGCTGTCGCGGCTACGCCGTAGGACCTACACATAACTATAACGAGCCCTTTATTTACCATGCCACCATGCTGATCCCAAACCTGTGAGGGATGGACGTCCAGAGCATGGGTCTCCAACATGGTCCACTGTATTTTGTGTGTTTTGATGGCTGAATGACCAGCATCCCGATACAAAACAATAGGTTTAAAGCGCAAGCTCTGGACGTCGATCTCTCACAGGCTCGGTTTGGAATTAACATGGCGGCAGACTGAATAAGATGCAGTAATCTCTTAAGTAATTATCTGATTGATTGGCTATGGAACAAACCACTGCTATCCAATGACTTTCCAAATTAACCAAATTAATCTAATTAAAGACTTTAAATTGCACTTTAAGCTGATGATTAGTATCTTGCAACACGACTAGTAAAATAATATGTACTGTCATCATGAAAAGAAACTTTGAACAGAAACTAGTGTAAGAGGTTTCTTATGACCCAAGAACAACTACTAAGACAAAAGTCACTAGAGTCCTGCACAGGAATAGATTCTGAAGAAGAGACATCTCCATGTGTCCATGGACTAAAGTTTGATGAAAATTCAAAGACATGATGCATACTCGAAACGTGTCCTTTGCTGGATGAGACAAAGCTAGAGTTCATTGGCCATAGAGAAGTTGCTCAACCCAAAAAACACCGTTCCCACAGTGAGACATGGCGGTGAAAGTATAATGCTGTGTAAATGTTTTAGTGCATTTGGAACTGGGAATCTCATCAGGGTGGAAGGAATAATGAAAAAGGAAGACTATGAGAAGCAGTCTGCAAGAAAACTTTGGGTCAACATTTTTTCTTCCAGAACTACCTCCAAATGAGTAAACAGATTGTCCTTGACTGGCCTACACAAAGCACAGACTTTTCTCATGAAACAGTCTAAAGGGAGTCGCACACCAGACGCGCAGCTCAGCGCCACGCCGTTCTAAAGAAATCACATGAGTATATGCACACCGGCACCGACAGGTGGCGCCTGTCCGCGGCGCCCAGCAGGAAGTTGCTCAAATCCCTTTCGTGCCACAGAGCACCACTTACATAGTTTAACATTAAATAACATCATATTTGTCCCAAATCATTAACATTGGCTGCTTAACGTATATTTAGCATTTTGAAAAAGACGCTATCGGACTAAGCTTGCGCTATTTAATGTGCACTTCCGATTAACAATACCTCACAGTTGTCCTAGATGCGACTGTCCAGTGTGCGACCCCCTTAAAAGGGCGTGTCCGAATCCACTTTTGCTAATTTAACAATGGGATAAATGGTTTGTTTGCCTAGCGCAGTCTATAAGGGTTGTTCCTATTCTTGTAATGAGTAATGGGTAGTGTATTTTGAGCATAAAGTGCAGTCCAATAAGAGTCTCATCTCTTATCCCCTTAAAAAGCTAGTAGCACTCGCACAATGTTAAATAGCATTTGGGAATTATTGGAAAATAATTGATGTATTTTTGTAGGCAAAGCCCGGAACTGAGTTAGCATTTTAGCACTTCCGGTTCCATCGTCCTGAAATCCATGGAGTTTTGAAATTAATCTTTGGTTAACATAAGATATTTTCGTTTTATTCTACGTCATAAAACATAAAAAATACTTGTAAAGTGTTTTTGTGTGTCATAAATGTTTGTTAAACACAGTTTATTTTTTGCGATAATCCAAATCCAGATCATATTTTTTTGCAAGGGAACCACTACGGCGCTCTATACTTTTGTTTTCAACTGTATGTTCATATTTCAGCATTACCTTAACAAATGCAATGCCATTTGGAGAAATGGTGATGTCATTTCTAAGCTGGTATAGCAGGTCAGGAGGAACTCTGAGAGATGTACAACCAAACCTAAACTCATCACACCTAAAAGAGAAAAAAAACAATTAAACCAGCAAACCGACTGGACAGAAATACAGCATTAATATACATTTCAAGAAATCATCTCCAATAAGATTGAAACTATTTGAACTATTCACTTAATCCAAAATAATACTTACGTTCCGAGACTTTCCACGTGTCCGAGGCAGGTAGAGAAACAGTAATTGTAGGCGATGATGATGGATGGGTACAGCGACTGAAAATCTAACACAATGACCGAGTTGCTATAGAAACGGGACTCTGGCTCCATGACAAGCGGGATGCATTGTGGTGCTTTCTGCTGCGCACGTTGTTGTGTGCTTGGAGTCACTGGGATGTAATTCATCGGCTTCGCAACCCTCAACATCATTGATTCCACACGATACTGCATAAAGAGAAGAGATAATACATCACAAAACTTTATCTAGACACAAACAAATATTAGCACACACACAGTGTTTTTCCCCAGTTAAATATTGTATTCAGGGGCAAGTGTGAGCACATAAAAGTGAAGTTGGTTGATTACATAAGTGCAATTATGGCGCTTTTCCATCGAATAGTACGGCTCGGCACGGTGTCGTACCACACAATGGAAAAGCAACTTTAGTTAATAATATTAAGTTAATAATATAGTTCCATGTTTACATAAGATAAAGGTGTTACTTTCATTATATATTTCTTAATAATTGTTATCTAAAACACACCAACCATTGTGGATATATGTAGCTTTAACATGTTGAATTCTCTACAAGTAGGAACATAAAGTGACTGCACTTTTTTTTTAAGTCTTTGTGTTCATCTGAGTACAGGAAGTCATGAAGGGGACTTTGTTTATTTGGGAAACCACATACGACATCTGGGATGACATGGGGATGAGTAAATTAAGGTTTTGCAGATTTTAACCACTACTTGTAATTTAATTCAAACAAAGCTTACGATGAAAAGCTAAAATAACTAAAATAGTTGTTTTTATGATAAATATGGGGCACAGACATAAGAGACCACAACCTCTGACAGGTCTGTTTTAAATGTATGCTGACCTGTGAACCCCTTGTAAGCACATGGTAGAACTGAATCCCAAACAGACGCGCAAGTTCGCTTGTCCTGCCAATAATATCCTGCTGCTGCAGCAACTGGATCGTCCCACAAACACGACTTACATAGTGATCCACCACCTTCCACCTGACAAAAACAACAGCACAAACCAAAAGATATCAGAACATACAAAATGCAATGACTTTACTAGTGTAAGTTTGACATAGGGCTGTCCCAGGATCAGATTTTCATTACACGGTTATAATGGCCACTGAGGCAAAATGTAGCACTGGTGCTAAAAAGGTTAAAGGAATAGTCTACTCATTTTCAATATTAAAATATGTTATTACCTTAACTAAGAATTGTTGATACATCCCTCTATCATCTGTGTGCGTGCACGTAAGCGCTGGAGCGCGCTGCGACACTTCGAAAGCATTTAGCTTAGCCCCATTCATTCAATTGTACCATTTAGAGATAAAGTTAGAAGTGACCAAACACATCAATGTTTTTCCTATTTAAGACGAGTAGTTATACGAGCAAGTTTGGTGGTACAAAATAAAACATAGCGCTTTTCTAAGCGGATTTAAAAGAGTAACTATATTTTATGGCGTAATAGCACTTTTGGGAGTACTTCGACTCGGCGCAGTAACACCCTCCCTCTCCCATTATGAGAGTGAGAAGGGGAGCGGACTTTTCAGGCGAGTCGAAGTACTCCCAAAAGTGCTATTACGCCATACAATATAGTTACTCTTTTAAATCCGCTTAGAAAAGCGCTATGTTTTATTTTGTACCACCAAACTTGCTCGTATAACTACTCGTCTTGAATGGGAAGGACGTCGATGTGTTTGGTCACTTCTAACTTTGTCTCTAGATGGTAGCATTGAATGAATGGGGCTGAGCTAGTGCTGTCGGGGCGTCGCATCGCGCTCCGGCGCTTGCGTGCACGCACACGGATGATGGAGGGATGATTCAACGGTTCTTGGTTGGGGTAGTAGCGTATTTTAATATTGAAAATGAGTAGACTATTCCTTTAAAGGTTTTGTAGTACAGGCCACATAATTGTAGCGTTTTATAATTTTACAAATATATGTAAATGTAACAAGGGGTGCTGTAGAGCAAGGGTTTTCAAACTGGGGTCCCGGTACCCACATGGGTCCCCAGAAGTTTCTTAAGCAGGCTTTATACAGTACTTCTGCATCGAATGTACGGCATAGCATTAAAGGTCACAAACCACCCAGAAACTCTGAAATAACAGGCCTGATAAATGGACTAAACCATGTTAGTAATAACGCTCACTGGGAACAACTGATAATAGAGGGTTTCCCACCTGTGCACGTGTGTGTTGTGATCAAACCAGTCAGAGAGCGTGCGATGGCTGTAGATGGGAAAGCGCTGGTGCAGGAGGTGAAAAGCAACATTCTCAAAAGTGTAGTTATTTAATGCAGCCTGAAAACAAATAGAAAAAGATTTGACAACAGTACAATAGTGTTAGCTTTTGAAATCTGGGGGTATAAATGTCAAAAAGTACCTCAGTCTTCATAATCCTCCACAGGTTGAGGACAATGCGTCCAACAATATGGATTTCACTCATGGTCTCGGCCCCATATTCATCTTTCTCTGCCAAAAAGCGATTCTCTTTCGCATCTCCTGTAATGAGTAGTAATGACAATTAATAACAATTGAGACACAAATTTGGCATAAACCTGGCCTGTTTTGGTTGCAAGTCATCATTAAATAATAAATAATGCTCCGATGTTTCTGTTTTCTACTCTGTATTACTACAAGTTTTGGTGTATTGTAAAACATTTGCTTTTTCAAATGAAGCGGTTTACCGGTGAAAAAAAATCTGTGGTCAACATCCCAATTTTTTGTTAACAGAAGAGTATCTAACATAATGGGTGTAGTCACAAAATGAGTGTGTTGTTACTAAATACCGATAATCAGTTTTTGATTGGGTGGTTTTCTTTTAAAGATGCACAAAATAATAGTCCTTGCCTGACAGTTATACACTGGTACAGACAACCTTACCTGGTACACGGGAGAGCTGCTGACACAGGTCCACACCCAGTGTTGATGCACGTTGGAGTAGGTAGCCCCAAGAGTGCATCTGGACTTCATAGCCAATCAGGATGTCTGGGTCATACCTGTGGACAGTGGGATAGATGTTCCTATGAGAGGGTCTGATGCACAGGGGGCTTATAGTTGCACATGTCTCTTATCTGGCCTAAATGGTTGCCCAAAAGTTGAGTGAGTGGGGTCAGTGGGGTCATGTCAAATCAACCTAATTTTGGAAACTTCACTGTCTAAAAAATTGGCTTTTGATAACTAATTTTCTGGAAAAAGAAGAATTCAATGACAAATAATCCAAAAAAATTAAATGTCATGAATTAATATTTACCAAGTAAGCCACTTTTTTGTAGAGAGGGGTAAAAATTATAATTTTACCTAGGGGTGGGCGATATGACCAAAATCTTCTATCACGATAGGATTAATTTTATGTCATAACAACGATATGTATCACGGTAGAGTTTTTTATGTTTTAATAAGGTTTAAATCTTTAATACCATAGAAATGTTCATAATTCTCACAAAAAACATATACAAGCATAGAAAGAAAATAAAAACAAACAAAACTCAAGCTCTCTGAAGATAAACAGTAAGAATGATAATAAATAATTATGCATGTATGTATAGGTCTATATATATTTTTTATTTAAGGTAATAGGTGATTTAATCAGGAGCAGTGAGAGATTTTCCTTCAATGCTGTTTGATTAACACGAGTGACAGACAGGAGCAAAATTAGGTAACTTCCCCTTTAAGACCAAAGTCCGGATCCAATACACTGTTACACATGCGCTTTCTCTTTAAGCTGTTTACCTTCTCTTAAGACCTAACTGGTCGTGTTTATGAGGATGCTTGCAAAGACGGGGATTTTGATGCATATATGTATTTAAGGCCAATAAAGCGGGAAAAATGCTCACGAGCTTAATGAGCAGCAGTCGCGCGACTTACGCGCTCCTCACAGACAGAAAGAGCAGCGGTTGCGCGACTTGTCCGCTCCTGACACACAGAAAGAACGCACGCATACAGATCTGTTGTCTGTGTTTCAATGGCTTAAAATAACTTGTTTTAAAACTGCAGTGCTTAAATACGTGTACAAATGTTAAATTTTCGTGACCACACGCACAGGAGCGTGACGTGGGCACGTAACCTCGATAGAAACGATAGTCCAAAATCTCTACCGGTTGACAAATTTCTACCAGTTAATTATGTCTACCGGTTTATCGCCCACCCCTAATTTTACCTAAAACTTGGAGCTAAATTACAGGGGAGTGAAAAACAACTTTTGAAAGAGAGCAGCATCATTATTTTTCTTTCAGAGAAAATGGTGGTTTTGGTCTGTTGTCAATCTTTGTTGCATTACATGCCAATGGTAAAAAAAATTGTGAAAGTTTTCATGTCTTCTACTAAGAAATGTATTAATATGTTTTATTTTTTTTGTTCTTTATAAAATTTTTTTGGATTCTTCATTTTTAAGGCACTTTATTGTAGTGTAGATTCCAAGATATATGATGTTCTGAATATGACCCCATGTGTAATAAAATAAAGTGTTGGAAATCGAATAAGTAAACTCAGAACTGCCCTTAGTTGACCCAGCATGATTAGATGCCCATTTACTATAAAATATTAGTTTCTGTTTATAAACACATTAAAAAGGTACATTTTATTAACCCTTAACATTTTTAATTTTCTAAAATAATATCCCCAAAGTTATATCAAAAATACACCTTTTAACCTACTTTCTCATGATGTTCGAGATCTCTTCAAACAGCTCCTTCTCATCACGGGCATAGGTAACTTGTAGACCTGTCACACCAGACCTAAACAACAAGGGTGCTGTGCTCCTTGAGGCTAAAATGGGAACAAAATGTTGGTACAGAAAGAAATACAAAATACTAACAAATGATACAGCATAAGTTAATATGGACATCCTATGTGAACACCAATAAGTGATTGTAACTGAAACGCTAGCCAACATTTAAAGTAAATAACTCATCTGCCCACACTAAACATGAGAACTGTGTGTCTTGGAGGACAACAAAGCAGTGTGGACCTCCTTTGCACAACATGACAAAAATCTTTTTTTTTACTATTAACTTCTATTGTGTATATAGAAAGAGCTAGGGATGCACCGAAATGAAAATGCTTGGCTGAAACTGAAAAAGAGGAAACCAGGGCCGAAACACAGAAAGAAATTATTATGCCAATTATTAGTACCATTGCATTAATGGCTATCACTGTGTACTATATTTACTAGAGGTGTGACAAATCACAAAACTCACGGTTCAGATCACATTACAGTTTTTGAGGCACATATCAGATTATTTTTCGGATGAGCAAGGGGTGGGAAAATCTAATAACAAATAAAGAAATTGCAAACATTTATAAAAAAGAACAAAGTTCTTTTATTGTACAAATTAAATATTATTATTATTTATTTTCAGAGCCACAGAAGTGATATTCTCTTTGTCTTGGGTTGTTTGATTAACATTAATGATACAGACTTAAGTAGGTTAATTAAGGTTACTGTCTCTTTAAGACCAAATAAGCACAGACTGGTTTCTGAAGAATACTGTAGAGATCATTTTGTGTGTATGTGCCTTGTCAATAACAGAAAGATTTTATGTTCACTTGCTTTTTGAAACGCGTCTCTCAGTGTATGCACTACTGAGTGCACTTAAAACGACGCAGCATATATAGTCGCTCAACATAAAAACGTTACGTTGTTTTTCATTGCTTTATTCACCGAATGTATTTTAATGGACTACAGTTTGAGACACAGTAGCGCAACTCTCTCTAAAGTTTACACATCAAGAGTTCTGATTTTGAAAGGCGTAGTGATGATTACGTGTGACTGAAGCTAAACCGGACACATTCAACCGCATGTGTGTCTATGCGTACAGAAAGCTGCTCCCTTTAGAACCTTTTTGCGGTTAAATACGTCCACACCGCAGACATGTTGCTTCAGACAACCATGTGCAGGTCGCGGTTTCTGTTTGCGTCAGCACAACATTTCGGCCGTATTGTTTCGGTGATAAAAGTGTTTTCAGTGGCCGAATATTCGGTGCATCCCTAAAAAGAGCAGATGTTTCAGCCCATGCATGATCACTAAAGAAAACATGGACCAAAACGTCTGCTCTCTGGTCTGTTTTTATACACTTTGCACTGTTGCCACTTTTTCACTTTTGCATACGATAAATAAAAAATAATTTTGATACACCTCTTTTGGTTTGATTGAATTTTTCTGTGTGCAGAAAATTCCTTTTTCAGCTCTCCAGAAAATAGCTGCCATTGGCGGACAGAAAGCAAGAATTTACGGTAATAAACCATTTATTGCCAAAAAGTCTACTTGCGCAATTTGTCTACTTTCAGGAGCAAGTCGAATTTTTTTGATAGCGCAAATGGTTAAAGAGTTAACATAAATTGAGCTTGGTAAAAACTTTGATGCACATTATCTCAGAATTAGATTTTGAGACTTTAGCCCAGTTTTCACAAACACAGTGTCACAAATCTACTGTCACATGAGGCTGGTTAGGACAATAAATAGCTCCTTAACATGAACAACAGGATTTATTGCTTTTCTGTGTTGGGCTGTATTACTGATATGAGGACCTACAAACACAACACTGATAAATAAATACAAATCTCACCTTGACCCGAAGAACAACAATCTTTATCAACAATGATGGAGCCGGTTATCTGGGTGGTGTCAGCACTGGGAAGATTGGCATCAGAACTGAGGCAGTAGAATAAGGCACAAATTGGGTCGAACTCAGGGTCAGGCTCAAGGTCACGCCGTGTCCTCGCATGAAGCTCCATGGTCATCAGTGTAAGGTGCTGTACCTAGAAGGGGGATTTAGACTTAAATATCAATATTTAAAACTATCATAAAAATAATGCCAGTCAGAAAATAGACATCTAAAACTGGGATTTTCCCACGTCCGTCACTACGCTATGTCCGACGTTGGAAACGCACTCTCTCGTGAACTTACATAAGTCTTTTCCAGAAGTTAGTTATTTTAGTTTGTGAAGTTTGAAATATTGATATTTTTCTTACAGAATCGCATTGACTGCCTTCAGAAGGCCTTTATTTAACCCTCTCAAGCCATGTGGATTACTTCTGTGAAGGATGGATGGACTTTTTTGGGCTTTAAATCAAAGCACAATTTACTACTATTATGAAGTGTGGAACAGCCAGGACATTTTCTAATAAACTCGGATTGTGTTCATCTGAAAAAAGATAATTATATACATTGTGGATGGCTTGAGGGTGCGTAAATCATGGTGTACTTTTCATTTTTGGATGAACTCTGCTATTAATGCAAGTTTAAGCAACAGCCTAATTTAATGAAATATGATAAAGCAGATCCTACCTCATGCAATGCTTTTGCCTCCTGCAAGTTCTGCATACTGACTTTAAAGCCATAAGAATTGCAGATCGATGGACCCTCAATCTGAGAATTGTCTTTCTTTGGAACATTCATAGCGTTAAGCTGATTCTGTATGGGGAAAAAATGTATGTGCTATAAAAGTCTAAATAATACAATCTTGAACATTAGCTAAGGTACTGTAGCTTAAGCTGATTCATAATCGTCATAGTCTATGATCTGACCTTCATTTGTGTGGTCAGCAAAACTCTTCGCAAAGCATCTTTGTTTTTAGTACTCCTCTGATGTAGTCGCTGTGATCTGGGCTCCATGTCTTCACAAGACGAGATCCAAAAGATCCAAAAATTATTTAGTGGCTATAAGGTAACTTGCATGCTTAGACATCATATCTTCTCAAACATTATAAAAAATGTGACAGAAAACATGAATTAAGCACAGTTGTACTAAGTTATCAAAGTTACATTAATAGGTGAACTATACCTTCAGTCTTTGTTGGACTGCAACCAGACTCATTGTCATCAGTGCTTCGCCTCCTCCTGAGAACCGGCGTGCTGTGGAGAAGGTAGGTGTCTTTACCATCTGAAACTTGGTCTTTAATGTGAAAAGGGGATGGACTCAAGAGATCCCTTGGCTGTACATTTTCAGGTGATGTGCAATAGGAATTTTGAGACCCATCCATGTTGGGGGCAGGTAATCTATCAGACAAATCTTTCCTGTCTTCATCCTCTTTTAAACCAGCAGGGCTTTGCTGCCATGTGGGAAGCTCAGGTGAGTCTGGTAACATGCCCTGACTGCTTCTGTTTAATTCGACCTCTTCTTGAGCTTTGGCCTTGAAATGAATAATGTTTGAAGGGCTATTTATAGATGACGTTGCCCTAACCGGTGAGATATGGAGTGGTAAACTCATAGAGTTTTTCTTGATACTTTGCAACTCTGAAACTTTTCCAAGCCCTTTATCAACATATTCTGAGCAAGGTGAATCCAAATATTTCTTCTGAGAGGAGGTCATGTCACATGTGCTGCGATGAAGCTCAACAAATGTTTGGCCACCACTTACTTTCCTATTCTTCTGAAGGCACTCGTACTGTTTCTTGGCCTGCAGCCAGAGTTGCACACGTTCCCTGCTTGGAGCACTCTTGCAGGGAACCATGATTACTTTCTGATCACTGCCAGAAGATGATGTTTGATCCTTGGTAATTACTGAAGCTTTAGGACCATGGATTTGGGTAGAGCCAACATTTGTCATGGCAGAAAATGCAAGCTTCCAAAATTGCAAACCCTCCTGAGATAATTCCCCATGAAATTCAGCCAGTTCGGTTGCTAGCCTGGTTTCTAATGTCAATTTCCGCCCACCGACCTCCCTGTGGAAACAGTGAAGATGGTTCTAGATATGGATTTTTTTTTTATTGATAAGCCAGCAAAGAATCCTATTTAGTAAATAGTATAAACACATAACACTTGCTAAACTCATAAGAATATTTCCATTATGGTGTGTGTTCTTACCTTGGCTTCAAAGACGCATCTGATGGGTCACTGCAAAATGGTTCCTGATAGGTGGCTTCTGAAAGGTCCAGATCCATCAGAGTAGCCAAGATTTCTTCACGAGTAGGTGGAGTCATAAGCGGTTTAAGAATGTGGGTTCCTCCACTCCTTGACACCTGACCTCCATTTTTGGGTTGGGACAGTGAGTTGATAGAGCGTGGAGAACTGTTTGGGGTTGCTGAACTACCGTCTAAGTGATCGCTACTTGGGGATACACCATTATCTGCAAATGATGCAGAGGTAATGGGATAAAAGGGCTCTATATCAAGCAACACATCTTTTTTTTCACAGTGGAAGTCTTGAAAAGGGCTGAGGCCATTGATTTTACCTAAACAACCCCCCCAATCTTTGTTGAAGATCCTTTCTGAATCAAGTAGAGACAGAGATATCTCATTAGGAAAAACTTTGCTGTTTTCACAAGATGATTTGTCAAATAGCTCTGGACTAGTATTCCCAGATTTTTGCCTATCCTCTCCATGTTTGGCATCTGCATCAATCTCAAACACTTTTTGTGCCCTGTTCCCTAACCCTTCAACAAGTGCACTAATTGCCTCCTGACTGACATCACTGAGGAACTTTTGAGGCAAGTTCTTGTCAGTTAAGACAAATTGGTTACCAGAATAAGGACTAGAAAACTCTGTCTGGCCAATGGCATTGATATCAAAGCTATAATTATCTGGAAGCTCTGGAGATAAGCTATCCTCGATGGAGCAGCAGCTGTCAAAGCCAGGGTCAGACATAAGGACAGGACTGTCATCTGATGAAAGATTGTCCAGTCTCAACAAATCATCACGTTTACTTTTCGTGCTTTCTTTGCTCTTGGACTCTTTTGGCAGTTTAGTTCTTGCAGATCTTGGTTTCCTTGAAGTTACTGAAGGGACTCTTTTAGATTTGGCCAATTTGGAAACATCAGTGGAATCACTGGATAACGACACATTTTCAGTCACACTTTCCGGCAGAGCATGTCCTGCCTTGAGTTGCCTCTTCTGGAGAAGCTCCTTCAGGACAGCCAACCCAGAAGGCATCTCAGGAACACATATTACTCCATTCTTTGGGATTGATGATAATGTGAGATCAGTATGAGGTTCATCTGCAACTGCATACTTATCGGAGGGGGATCTACAGTCGGCAGGTTCTGATGAAGAAGCTATGCTGTGTTTCTTTTTTGTTGCCTGTCTTTTTGATTTTACGGTCATTTTTGTTGTTGACTGTGAGTGCTGCATGGTTCTGGCATTCTCTTCCTGGCTGGTGACCCCAGATTTCAATTCACACAGATTTGGTGTCCCATCTAAACTCAAGTTTTGTGCTCTTGAATTTGACCTGCTGTATGTGATGACAGAACATGGATGCCCAACAGTTTTTGAAGCTGGGGAAAGAACCCTATTCAGAGATTTTTCAAAAAAGGGACTGGAGGCAATCTGCGAGTCTTGTGCATTTGAGGAAATGGCATTAAAGCCAAAAACTCCTTGATCTGGCTGCTTTTCAGTGCTGGTGATCATTGTTTGTGAACCTGAACAACTCACAGTAAGATCCTCTTGACTACTTTTTAATGAACTGGGATGCTGGAAAGGAGTTAAGTCATCTGATGAGGAAACAAGAGATGCAGTATCAACTGAAAGTGAAGGCTGGGAGTTATTACTCCCTTCAACTGATAAGGAATTTTGAGATCTTTGAACTGGCTTTCTGCTTAGCTTCCTGCTTTTCTGAGAGGTAGATGTGCCATCTCCAAGTACTGTCCTTTTCATTTTGCCTCCCTGCCTCATTGAAGCTGCTTGATTACTTTTCCTTTGTGAATCACTAGTTTTAACAGAATTGCTACCCGCTGTCTTTTTTATGGTACTACCTCTGCATTTTGGGCTGGTAGCAGAGGTCTTTTTAGTCCTGGGTGTCCTGTTTCTGTTTCTAAGGTCTTTTTTGTACGGTTTTGGAGTCAATAACCGATAAGGTGAACCAAGGCATGGATCATTATGGGGGTTTATGAGATGACCATTTGAATCAGATTCCAATAAGGGGTCGGTAGGTGACCAACATCGAGGTGGAGTTGAATCCGTAGGACTAGGAGCTCTTTCAGACAAATAACCTAATTCTACCATAACATCAGAATACTCTGTACAGTAGTCATCAGTGGAATCATTATAACAAGGCCAAGGAGCAGGTAATTTTGGCAACGTTATTGCTGTTTTAGCACGCTTTGTCCTCCTAGTCTGACTAGCTTGTGCATTTTTAAATTTTGGAGAGGTGCTCACCCTCTTTGATGTTGGGTTGACCTTGGCTTTTCGTTTGGGGCATTTCTTTACTTTTGACTCAGGCAGTGGGTACTTGACTGCTGTAGACTCTGGGACTTTGGGCCAGAATTCTTTGAGAGGAGCAAGCTTTTTGTACTCAGCAAGCTTTTCTGATGTTAAAACCGTGTGAGGTTCATCAGCAGTAATTTTTGAAATCTTTACAAGCATGTTTTTCTGACCTTTGAACCTATTGATGATTATATATTTGATGATAATAGGTGGCTCTTTTCTAGACAATCTTCTCTTTTTCAGGACACTGTTTTTGTCTTTCATGACTTCATTGTGTACCAAGGATTGTTTGGAAGAACGAGAACTTAAATGATCTCCATCTTCCCCATCATAGCTCTTTTTCCTTTTGGCCCGCAAAGTATATTTGCTACCTGGCAAATTGGACACCTTGGTGCAAGCAATTTTGGCGGGAATATCATCCTCAACAGAGCTCTCCAAATTCTTAACAGTTGAATGATTTAAATTTTCCATGTCAACCCTCCTATCTGTTTCTTTTTGACTGAGAGAGCCTGGAGTGGTTGTAGGGACAGCTGGGGTTTCATCTTTTGTAGGAGATGGGGTCCTCAAAGGAATGATCCTTTTTAGACCTAATGTAGTTCTCTTTTTGGTCAACTTCAATCTTGACCTCCACTGCTCAGTATGCTCTAAGGTACAGCAGCCCTCCCCAGTCTTGCTCCCAATCTGCTTTTTCACTGGTCTAGAAAGGCAGTTAGAGAGAACAACGCTGGGGAAAAACTTGTAGTGTGCCTCCTGCTGAGCCACAATGGTCCTTTCGGTTTTATTCTCTTGGTAATCCTCATATCGTATTTTCAGTTCACCAACATCTCCCTCTTCAGTGCCCTGCCCTGTTTCACCTTCTTGAGGGGCCAATGGTTGGCTCTCCTCCATGGGGCTTGGAGTTTGGTGGTCAAAACTCCTTATAACAGAATTTCTGCTGTCTTTGGGAATCAACTCGGTCTCACTCTGAGTGGGGCAGTTTATCTTCTCTGAATAACATATAGAGAAACTCCTGTTATTCTCCATGATGGATATGTGGTTATTTTCCACATTTTTAATACTCCCGTATTTCTTTCTGCTCTGGACAAGTTTAGAGTTTCCAAACATCAAACCATCATGTTCAAGCTGGTTAAAACCAATGTCCTTATTTTCACTGGTGCACAAAGGATGAACACCTATTTTCTCAGCACCAATTTGAGATATATTTGCAATGTTGCAAGGGATTGGATGTTTAACAGGTGGAATATATTGAATCTCTTTATTAACTCTTAATCCAGTTGAGTATTCATTTGTCTCTTGGTTTTTTAAATGCTTTTCCTCTTGAAGTCTCAGCTCTGCACATTTGTACTCAAGGGCAATTTTAGCAGAGGATGGTGGCTCCAAGTGAACAGCTTCATTTGGAAACACATTTCTGCTGCTAAGGATCTTGTCCGTTGCTGTTAGAGATGAATGTGTGATAGAACCTTTGTCTGTTAGAGATGAATCTACAAGAAGATTAAAAACAAACGTGTAAACATCCGTGTAACAATGCTAATCATTTATCTTCATTAAATTGATGCTTACCACTGTTCTCATCTGCAGCCCCATCTAACTGTGGAATAGACAGATCAGCAAGAAGAGAGTTTCCCTTCCAATCCATTTCCTCATCTGAAGAGACCTGCTGCTCTTCGCTGGAGCTTTCATTTGCTTCTTTCATACACAATCTGTGCAGAGATAACACAGACACGTCTTAAATGGCAGAAAAGTCACAAAAATAAATTCAATAATTTGTTCTGCTTGGCAGATAAAAGGCCATTTTTAAATTGCCAAAGGAGGTTTGGTGACCTTCGCCTGGCAGAGTGTTCTGGAATGTCACTGTCCCATCTTTGTGACATGATTACACTGAGCTCTGCTTCTTCTTTCTCTAGTTCAGGACCAGCCTCCTCATCGTCACTGTTATAAAAGCAGCCAGAATTTCCAGACAGCAACTGCTGGGACACTGCTCTGGACCTTTCAGCTCTAAGACCATCATCAGCAAGTGCCTCAAGCAAATCCAGCATAGGCTGGTCTTGACTGTTGTCTGAAAAAGTTAAACAACTAATCTTAAACTTGATTAAAACAAGAAAAGAGGCATTACGCATGCAAACAAATGTACAAAAAAGATAAAAAAATGACAAAAAATACAGACAGGATATACTGTGTCAATTGTCTGTAAAAAGAGAGATGAAATCTGCTGTGAGAGTTTCAGTACCGAGTATTGCTGATTGATTGGATTTTTGAGAGAGAGGTAGGAAGGTCTGGCTGTTTTCTAACAAATTCAAAATGGCCTCTTCATCAACAACTGCCACCTCAGCGTCTTTGCCACCAGGCGGTTTTGTTTCTGTATGGAGAAAAGAAAGAGTTATTTTCAGTATCACTGCTGCCAAACAGCGAGACAGTCTGGAGGAAAGCTGCCCACATCACTCTTTATTTCCTCTGTGTTCAGTCTTCTTGTTTGTAGAGTTTTGTTTATTGGCAAAAGGCAGACACAGATTTTTTAAGCGTGGGCTATAAATGGTTAGAAGCAATTTTCCATCCTAATTCCATGCCGTTATCCATTCAATTTACATGTGTCAGTGTTTGTTTTTACACAACTAATGAGTACAGCACTGTGCAGCAGGATATTGTGTGGTTTGTCCAACCAATCAGTAATCATATTTTTTATATTTAGCAGCTGATAAATTTATTTAAGGATACTAGGGGTGTCACGATTCTCCAAATCCTCGATTCGATTACATTTTCGATTCTAAGGTCACGATTCGATCCGATTCTCGATTTTTACATATTTTTTATTTGGCATATAATTTAGACAAAAATGATATGCCATTATTTATTATTATTATTATAATACTTTAACATTAACATGCACATTGCACAACTCGCATGGGGGTTTGTGGGCTTCACTTAACGCGAGAGCTTGTAGAGAGAGGATTCTTTCTTGCACGCACATGGACTATGCGCGGTTGGCAGTTACATGGATCGGGCGGATGACGTGACGAAAAATAATATTTTAATTAAATTCGGGCGGGTGCCGGATCGACTGCTTGTTATTAGCTCTGTCCTTCTAAGCATGCGACATCTCTGTCTTTCATAGTGGCAGCCTCAGAAGTTCAAGAAAAGAACTGAAATGAGACGGTCTAGCCTTCTGAGGACCCAAATTTTGCGTCACCTGCTGCACACGCCCCCAGTAGCGCCCACCGCGCCTGTCAGCAGAAAACAGCGGAGACATTTCTGACTTATTAAAATAAATGTGTAAGCAGAAAAATATTAATTTATTTTAGAACATATGACACATTGATGTAGATTAATCTATTCAACAGCATATCAAATAATCAACCTAGAAATATACACAACATAAACAGAATAATATTAACACAAAACATAACTTATAATACTAAAACAGTGACAAGAAAAAGTTTTCTAATAAATACACACTTTTATTTAATAAAGCTTTTAATTGTTTTAATTGTTAAGGATCCATTCGTTCTATCAATAACAGCGTGGAGAAATGAGGACGCATTTTGACACAGCTCTTATCAACGCTTGTCAAGGAGGAACGTGGCAAACTCAAAAAATGAGAATTAAAAACAAAGGAAATAGAATGTCAGAAAGGGTTGCCTGGAATAAGTTTTACAACTTGGTAAATCAGGATGACACCAGTGCAGGCTATGTAATTCGTGCATTTAATTTAGGCTATTTATTTATTTATTTTTGTCCCTGTGCGCCGATCGAAGACGGAGTTCACTGCTGATATTCAAGAGGTTTCTAGTCTCGCGGCTGTCATCAGCAGCGCCTTGCATCGCCCAGATAGCGGATGGCGGGCGGGTACAGTTTTGAAAACTGGTCAGAAACGTTGGTGCGCATGGATGGTGGACGGATGATGAGTTTTGTTATGCGGTTGCGGATGAAATAATAGTCCATCCGCGCATCTCTAACATGGACTTAATGCACATGAACTTAATGCGCGTGTCTTGGACTCATAGCATCTGAAATAAATCCAGCATCATAAGCAGCTGCGCTTCTCTCTGTCTCAGTGCATGCGCTCTCGCATCTGTCCGAAGTCTGTTTTTAAAGGCATCTCTGAGAGTTTTTTTCCTCGCTTGGCAAGCCGACCGGACGTGAAATGGGGGCGTAGCAGCATCGACGATACCATTTTTTAATTCGAAGTTCGAAGCTGTGACTTAATTTCGATCGATTTCGATTTAAAATCGAAATCGTGACACCCTTAAAGGATACTGTGTCACCTTACCTTTAATTGAATCTTGGTGAACAGCCACTTGGCTGGCAGGTATGCAGGGTAAATCATCTGGGGTCAAGAGTACAGAATGGAGGGAGAGCTCAGGGAACGAGTCGTCGTTCACATCAACTTCAGAACCAGCCTGAGTCCTGCAGTTGAAAAATAATATAAAAAAATTAATTCTGCCTCACTCATAACCTCTAAATTGCACTTAAAACTTTGAGGTTGCTCTAGCTACTGTGCATGAGCAAGGGTTGGCAAGTTCCCTTACAACACAATGTACAGAGCCTCTTCCCCCTCATTGGCCTTTAATAATTCACAATTTGCTCTGTATACTGGAAGGCGGGACTTCTTTCACTAGAATGACCACACAAAGTGCTGCACTTCTATCTGTTGATTATAATACCACTGCAGTGTCTTAATAAAGCAATAAGCCCCAAGAAGCAGTGGGGTTACAGTGCATTGTATAACAGCTAAGGGGGGATGTTAGGCACAATGTGAAGCGGAGTGCTTAAAACCCCCTTAGCTGTTATAAAATGCACTGTAACCCTACTGCTTTGCGGGGCTTATTGCATTTATTAAACGGTTACTTCATATGCATAGCGGGATTTTATAAAATAAAACACAAATAAGGTGTAATTATATTCGTACAAATATTACTCTTCCGCCAAACAAAGTAGTTCCTCAGAATCAAGTGTGTCTGCAACAGAGCGCAGTTCCCAACCAACACAGACGCAGCAAAGACACAATGAAAATATGATATAAGACTGTGGTGTTTATTTTATAAATCAACATTCATCTAATTTATAAATTAACATTTATATCGTGCAATTGTTGAAGTGATAATCAAATATGCGTGGAAGCATGCTTAACGTTAACTCTTTCCCTGTCAGCGTTTTTTTTTAAGTTGCCACCCAGTTTTAGTTTAAAGGCTTTTTCAGAAAAATGATCTGCCATGTCTTCATGCTGCCATGTTTAAATGAAAAATAAGGGCTCTGGTGGAAGAAACACAGAAGTAAGAGTAAATGTCAATGCTTTGAACTACCCACTAGTAGGGCTGCACAATTCATGCTAAAATTTGAATCACGATTTTTCTCCATGGGAATTGAGATCACAATTATCTTAAACAATTCTTTTTTTTTTAAACCTGATGACATTATTTTGAGAGCGTGATGATGTTAGTGTGCGCCGAGGTCGAAGTGCTGCAAACTAAGTGCTCTTTCGCCATACAATATAGTCATCATTTTTTTATTCGCTTACAAAAATTGCCACGTTTTATTTTGTGCCACCATATGTACTGGTGTAACTACTCATGGAACAATCTTTAAATAGGGAAAACATGGAAGTGTTTGGTTGGCTTCTAAGTTCATCCCTGTGTGGATCCTAAGGAATGAATGGGGCTAGGCTAAATGCTAACACATTCACAATGCGCTATTAATTCGTCTAAGTTTAGGGAAGAACATAATAAAATACTGAAAAACTGTGTTTTTTCCTTTAACAAGCTATGGTTGCCGGTCGGAAAAATGAACTGAAGTGAACATCCCTAGATTCAACATTCCTCTGGCCCAATTTTCCACATCTAACATAAAGAAATCATTAGTAGCTTCCGGTTGCTAGTGTTTACCTTTACTTCCATGTTTCTTCCCACCTGACCCTCGCTGAAGTGAAATCAGTATATATAGGTTGTACCAAGAGCGACCGGCAAACTGTTTGTATAAATAAATATCTGAAACCAAGCCCTAAACATCATTACATTATCATGTAAAACTGTTTTTTTGCAAATGCTGAGTATAACACCTGTAATAATGTGATACTGGTATTGACTAAAGGAAAATGAAATCAACTCCTACATAACAGACAGTAGCATCAAATATTACATTTAAAACTGAAACCCTTAAACCACAAAGATCCACTGGACAGATAAAACAGATTTTACTTACACGTCAAATTCATTGTCCCTGAGAATTTCCTTAAATCTCTTCATTAGGATTCTTTCACTTTCCACAAACTCCACAAGGTCTCGTTCTGAAACAGTATCCAGAACAACTGAATTAGGCAGCATTTAATAATAATAATAATAGTGATTTATGATGATTAAATAACAAAACCGCTTTTGCTGCAGACTAAAGATGGCATAAAAGCTGGGTGCAGTTGGTGTAAACGTTTTTCTAAATGTAGCTATATTTAAAGTATTTTTCAAGTATGATTAATGTGGATTCCAGTATGGTTTTTAATTTGTATAGAAAGCAATCCAGGCTAAGATGTGATAGTAGAGTGTACTATAATTTGTCTAATGGGCATTAACCTTCGTTGATAGCTTCAACTCAAAACAATGCAACATACACAATTTTGAACAAAGGACCAAGGCTGTTATATTTACACGTATTCATTTGAAATGACTTAAATTATAGTTAGTTTAAGTAATGACAGGAGCTTTTGCCTAAGTTTAAGTATATAAAAATTAACTTGTTCTGGAAACATTAATGAAATATTACCATTAAAATACCGAGAACATTATGTCATTGACATGTCATATGGATGTGTCTCTCACCCTGTGACTCAGGGACATCAATGAGAGAGCTTTGACTTCTGTCTCGTCGTCGCTGTTTCTCATCCTCCCAGATGGCTTGGAGACCCGGGTTTCTCCCAATCTGATCTGAACAGAAGTACATGATTTAGGCAGATGTGAATCAGCATGGGCCTCTTTTACACATCCACCTCACACAACAATGTCAGTGTTCTTATTAACTTAAAGTCCCCATGAAATCAAAACTGGCAATTTTGCTACCAACGCAAATCAACTTAGCTATAGAAACACTCATATGTCACAAGCAACATTTTGGTGTATGACCAGAAACCACAGAATATAAATGTGAAAATCTGTATTTAACTTTACATGTTATCTACCTTAAAGTGATACTCCAGCCAAAAATCAAAATGACCCCATGATTTACTCACCATCAAGCAATCCCAGATACATATGTCTATCACCTTTAGACAAAAACATTTAGTTTTTTTAGTAAATGTCCTTGCTTTTCCAAGCTTGTAATAAATAGAAAACAGGGATTAGGGAACAACTACTGACTTTGAAGTGCATCCATCCTTCACAGAAGTAATACGGACTACCGGCACATCCGGGAACTTGACTGTAAATTTCGTCACCGCCCCTTTTTGGGGGACAAAAAAGCAGACCCTCCATTGGCTTAATTAACTTATGAAATCACTCAGATTAAACAAGTCGAGTATATCTGTCCATCCTGCCTGCCATAGAGCCCGAAAGATACATTAACACATTTAATTTGGTCAATATAAAAACATGTCCCTTTCATTCTCCCAGCATCAAATTTGTGTAACAACGCTCCCTATTGGCCAGAGGTGTTAAACGATTTGCGCAAGTAGGTTACATAAAAAGTCAATAAAAATACGCAAACTCACGCAGGGCAATGTTATTAATGCGAATTGCGTGATGCAAATAGGGCGGAGCGTTAGCTCCGAGAACACACGCTATTCGCCTTAAATTGCACAAGTTCAAAATATTCAACTGCATGACATGAAGTTAAAGCCCTACAGCAAAGAACGCAATGCGTGATCACATTTGGTGTGTACGTAGCATTACAGTTTGCAAAGTTTGAAATCTGGATATTTTTCTAACAAAATCGCATCAATTAGCCCCACAAGACCTTTTTGAACCCCTTGGAGTCGTGTGGATTATATCTGCGAAGGTTTAAAGTCAGAAGTTGTTCCCTGATCCCCGTTTTCTATGCTTACAAAGCTTGGAAAAGCAAGAACATTTACTAAAATAACTCCAAATTTGTTTGTCTAAAAGATGATGGACATATGTACCTCAAATTGCTTGAGGGTGAGTAAATCATGGGGTAATTTTGGTTGGAGTATCACTTTAACTGTTGAAAAAAAAACTTAATTTCAAGAGTCTTTAGAAGTCTTTAGAAATGGGCCAGAACACATGAATGATCAGTTATGTGACTGTGTTAACCTTATTTCAATTCAGTGAAGTCCTATTGTTGTCTATGGAATGATATTCCGGACATTATTAAAAAGAGTTTCAATTGAGATTGAAATATGGCAGGGTCATAACTCAAAAGACATAGGAAATTCAATTGCAAATGGACTTTGATTTGACATTTGAAATTTGGCATATATTGTACGTTCGCGTAAACTGACATGCACACAGTTTGCATTTGAATTAAGTCACAGTTTTTACACCCACAAGTAGGAAACGCAATTGCAAATACCATTTGCAATTCCTTTTTAATAATGTCCAGAATATCATTCCATAGTTGTTATCCCAGCAAGATCATTTTTTCCCAACCCTGTCTACACAGCTCACAAAGATTTTAAAGAGTTTCTCCCTCATATAGACACAAGTTTGTTCAACCCTTACTTTCAATCTCCAGACGGTTGAGAACATCTGCAGCAACAGCATCAACCTCCAGCTCACAAACACTCATACGCTCCACCTCCTCTAGAATCAGAGAACTGAAAAACACAAACGACAAAAGGTCAAATGTCATATTATGGTCCCAAAAATAACGCTGGCATCAATACATAAACAACACAAACACACCTTGGTATGTTGTCCTCCCCCCAGCGAGTGGGCACTGTGTCCCTCAATACACTGTCATTGAGTTTGGAAGTGCAGGGACTTTCCCATGGGTTGGTGGTGTTCACTTTACTTGACATCTCCTCTCCACCTAATGAGAGAATGTGAATGTCAGTAACAGTAACAATCCTTTCCTGTATTATGTAATTGACTGTACCGGTTATTTCGAATAAGTATTATCTGTTTAATGAGCAAGCCACAACACAGTTTCTGTGAGGAAGAAAGTTGTCTGAATGATGCAATTCCTGATGACTGGGATTTGATTTAACTCAATACAGTAACTGCAATGCTTTTTAAGACCCTTATATTCTGTACTACTCCATATAACTGTTTTTATACCCATGACTGTGTGTGTCTGTGCTGTCTACTTTCATTAAGTGTGGATTGGCACATTGACTATAGTGGATCTGCGATGACAAGAGGGACTTGAAACTTGAGTTCCTCTAAAATGGCAAACTGTTTTTGTTTTTTGAAATGGTGCTTTAGTTCACCAAAATATGAAAATCCCAGATGTCTATTAATAATCACCGACTGTTATTTGTACTGTAAGCGTGTTAATATAAACAGTTTTATTTGCTTAGCTATTTTATGCTATTTCTGACTTATTAACACTAGGGCTGTGACAGTTGTCATAATCACCGCACAACCAAGTTTTTTATGTGCAAGTCACAAATTTTTTTTTATTTTCAAAGCACGTGGGCGCTCCAGAGCATCTGTCGTTGCTAAGTAACCTAAGCATTGCTTGACGTTGTGACCATAGATATGTGTAAAGGCTCGATGTCTTACGTCAGAGTCTCTAACATCATCACCTGGCGGCCATCTTACCACAGACAGTTCGCTCACTCTAAGCATTGAGTTTAATGGTGCAGGTACTTTTAAATGACCATAACTTGCTCAACTTCTACCAATTTTCGAACGGTTTGGTTTCTTACAAACGTTATTAACGTGGCTATAATTCTGGATGTTTCAACATTTTTCATGAATTTTTTCTATTCTTTTAGTATAAGCATGCAGTGTCATAGGTGCATCTTTGACGTTTATAAAAAACCAAACCGTTTGAAAATCGGTAAAAAATTAATCAAGTTATGGTCATTTAAAAGTACCTGTACCATTAAAACTCAATGCTACGAGTGAGCGAGCGTCATGTGGTAAGATGGCCACCAAAATGCGGACGTTCCACTCAATTGGCCAGCAGCGCGGGCGAGACATCTAGCCTTTATACATATCTATGGTTGTGACGAGCACCCACTGGCGAAAAAAGAAACCGGAGCCTGTGAACACGCACATGAAACATATATCTGACCCTTGTTTACATTTTTATATTTTAAAATATATGTATGCATTATATAGAAGCCTATATGCATCAATGCACCCACACACACACATTCTATAACCACCACACCACCGCGGTGAATTGGTCCATTACCACCACAGTGGTAAAATACTGCCACCGCCACAGCTCTAATAGAGTGGGATTCCTCATCCTAAACATAGGAAAAGTCTCAAAAAGCAGTTAGACATATGACAGAGAGTTTCGGAAAGTTTTTTCGAACATAAAAGATCCATTCGTAACAATCTTGCTTAATTTTTTATCTGCAATTTCAGTACAGGAAGTACAGTGGAAGTCCTTATATGGGCACTTTAATCAGAATAGCGCACGCACACACAAACCAAGAGCTGACACGAAATCAACATCAACCAAAGAAGTGTGCTGTTGTTTGTTGAAATTTAAGCTTGTTCAGCTTCCAAAAGAACCCAGCATAGTTTGTTTATTTGGGATAGCAAATGGGGCGGTCCCAACCGGGTCATGAGTCGCAGGCGGTAAGTAAAACTGCATCAAATGTTTGCGTTTTGTTGGCAATCGGCACATAAGTACATATAATGTAAACCACATGAACATGAATGGTAAGTTATCCAGAGATAGTGGGATAATGTTTTGTGTGCTGCTTGCTTGTGACTCGCTCCCCTGCGGTACACCTCTAGGAGCTCTGGTTTATTCGAAATGAATCAGTATAGCTGATCTGTCTTTTATGAATCTGATAAAACTCAAGACTCTTATGATATATAAAGGATGTAATACTACTCTATAGGTACTCCAGATTAACATGAGATAAGCAGAAACTATGTGTTATGTGAGCTTTAAAACAACTGAGAGAGAAATAGAAATAATGATCTGTTGTAAAAACAGTATGCCATAAATGCTGATAATGGCGCTTTACTTTGAACCTAGAAGATTTCTTTAAAGAAGCTAAAGCTGTTACGGCTGACAACCCACACTCACATCATGTCACTGTGGAGCTCTTACACTCCAAAACACCTTTTGTCTGAGGAGATTTGTCCAGAGTGTGTATGTTCGTGTTAAATCTCCAGATAGATGGGATTTCCTGATCCTGGTCATTAACTCTGTAATTGATGTCAGCGTCATGCTGGGAGACACACATGCATACACAAATACCTCTGTATCTAGGACAGAGCAAAACGATTACGGCAGAACTGCAGAAAGATTATAGATTCAATTTAAAACAACAGCCAACCGTCGCACACTGCCCTATTCCCTGTACTTTATTCTCAATAATGGGACAATATCCTTCTTCTGACCTGGTCACAAAGAAACATTAGAAGAGCATGTGCCTAAAGAGATAAAATTAAATCAAGTCTTGGTCTTTGTTCCCTACATAGACAGCTGCCTTTTAAGCATTTAGAATGCTCCGTGTTGGCTGTAATTAGTTTATTATACAGCACCTCTCAGGCAAAAGCGCATAAGACACTCAACCAAACACTATAGGTGATTAAAAGGTCTTTAAGATTATTGGCCCCCTTGAGAAGTTTTAACCAGCACTGACATTTGTGCTTTTTTCAGTTGCTCAAAAACATAATAATGGCAAAAGTCTCATAACACTGTGTTCAGCACAAACTGAGCTACAATAATATGTGAGCAACATGTATGTACTAGGGCTGGGCGGTATGACGGTATATTCCGTTATTCCATGAAATAATATTTCATGGCGTCTGTGGTATGTAAATAAGTGGGTGTGGCTAACTCAGCACTCCTGCATTATAGACTGAGTGTGACGGAGAAACATGTAAAATAATCCACTTATAAGAAATGAACGAGTAATTTCTGTTATTTCATAATAAGCACCAGTGAATCCACTGCAAGTCTCTCTCTCTCTCTCTCTCTCTCTCTGGTGTGTGTGCTTGTGCTGAGGTCTCTCGAGGCTCACGCAAGGAGCTGCATCTCCAAATAAAGAAAGCACTTCTTGCTAATAGTTGTACATTTTTCTGAACTTTAAGCAAGTTATGACAAAATTCGCTTTTATATCAGTGATACGTGCCCTGCTGGAGCGATGTAGTTTGACACAGCACATAGTACAAACATCTTTGATCAGAAAGATGAGAAAGATCAACGGTTAAGATCTAATAGAAGGTAAACAGCAACACAACCTCCTTAAAACACTCCATAGTCATCACCTCATATTAATATCATCTATATCTAGAGATCCATCTTTCATATACAGGTAAAACCCTGCAGTGCATATTAATTATGTATTAATACAGTGCATACTATATATCTTTAATAGTCTATAAAATAACTGATTTAAAAACAAGATTCTGTCTATCATGACTTAATCTGTTATTATCTTCTGGACATTTTCACTTAACACTAACCTGCAAAAAATGACTTTCTTACTTAGTTTTTTTGTTCGGTTTTCAGTACCGTATTTTTCAGTCTATAAGCCGTGCTTTTTTTCATAACTTGGCTGGTGCTGCGTCTTATAGTCAGGTGTGCCTTGTAAATCAGTATGAATTAATTTAGACATTTATGAGGCAAGAGACAACATTACCGTCTATAGCCGCGAGAGTTCACCATATGCTGCTTCTGTATTTATGTAATTCAATAGATTCAGTGATGCGGAATGACGAGTCTGTGAACTTTACGCTAGTTGGCTTGTTCGGTTAATTTAGCCTATTCAACCTTCCAGGTAAGTTTTGTATGCTATGGTTTATCGTTTAAAT
Source organism: Misgurnus anguillicaudatus (assembly GCF_027580225.2). Lineage (NCBI taxonomy): Eukaryota > Metazoa > Chordata > Actinopteri > Cypriniformes > Cobitidae > Misgurnus > Misgurnus anguillicaudatus. Next base: position 2,823,752 of record NC_073354.2, on the reverse strand, counting down.
AACTGATAATATTACTTTAATGTACAGACATCTATTCAGCCTGCTGTCTGTCTGCTATTGTTTAGTTAAATAACTTTCCTTTCCAGATTAAATGTCTGTTCTTCGGCTTGGAATTTTGTGAAATCATTATCTAAATAAAGCGACATATAGTCCACTGTGACATTTATATTTTATTCTGTCTTAATGATGCATTTTTTAATTATACTCCGGTGTGGCTTATAGTCCGGAAAGTCTGGTACAAATATCTAAAAATTCTTAAATCAAAATGTCTAGTTTTTAGACAAAAATATAAAATTTAAGTGAATTTGTGCTACATTTGTGGACTGAAAATAAGTTTGCTACTTGACTATTTCTTAAAGGAGACATTTCACAAGACTTTTTTTAAGATGTCAAATAAGTCTTTGATGTTCCCAGAGTACATTTGTGAAGTTTTAGCTCAAAATACCCCACAGATAATTTATTATAGCATGTTAAAATTGCCACTTTGTAGGTGTGAGCAAAAATGTGCTGTTTTTGGGTGTGTCCTTTAAAATGCAAATGAGCTGATCTCTACACTAAATGGCAGTGCTGTGGTTGGATAGTGCAGATTAAGGAGCGGCATTATCTCCTTCTGACATCACAAAGGGAGCCAAATATCAATGACCTATTTTTTTACATGCTTGCAGAGAATGGTTTATCAAAACGAAGTCACTGGTTGATCTTTTTCATGTTTTCTATGTTGACAGAAGCGCCGGGAACCCAATTATAGCACTTAAACAAAAGTCAGATTTTCATGATATGTTTCCTTTAAAACAATGCCAATGTTTCGGTCAATGGGGTAAGTGTTTTTTTATTTCTTAAATTAGGCGTTTAAGGAAAAAAATGTCTTACCCAATTGGCGGCTCAGATTTAAGATATTTCCCACCTCAAAAGCCAAAACAAAAGTCTGAATTAAGTAAGTGTTTAGTAACATCAAAATGTAAAGTGTTTAATGACATAGAAAGAGATGCCATTCCAGACATCATTTCTGGGTTGAGGTGGAAAATTTCCTTAATCTGAGTTGTAGCATTAGTACTTTTCTACCTTTGTGAACCTGCAGTAGCTGAATTAAGATGGAAAAAGCTTTTTTTTAGTGCAATTTGAGCTCATGAATTTAAATGAAATTAAATGTACTGTTGATGTCAGATTTAATTTGTGTTAAATAATATGTTGTTTACTATGACCTTAGCAAGCTTTTTTTTAAATATCGATTTTTGTCCATCAAATGGATAGTATGAGTATAACCACTTTAAATGCATGACAAATCCTTTAAAAGTGCTGATCATGCATAAGAAGAGATCCATTTGAACAAATGCAGTTTAAAAATGTATGTAATTTCCTGGAGTAATAGCAGGAGGGAATTAAAGTCAAAGCATATAAGTGTTTGTCTGCATGTAGCTCCCCATTCGACTTCTCTGAGATCCTCTACTCTTCCATTTGCAACCCAGAAGCTTGACCTCTGACCCACTTTCTGTATGATCAGAATTTTTGCACTTTGAATTTTATAAAATTAAATTTGGTGTTTTGTATTTCCTCTTTCTTCGTTTTGAAAACCTGAAGCTGTATTTTTTTTTTGTATATTTACGGTCTAAACATTCAGGACAAAAAAAACACTCTTTAAAAATATGCCATAAAATGATTCAATTTTGTTATATGACACCTGTTTATAATTCAGGTTTACGAAATATAAATTCAAAGCGTTTTGGTAGATATCTGGCTTCATAATAAAGCTGGCGACTGGCATGATGCATTGTAAGTATGTCCGGCGACTTTCCCTAAAGGGACTTTGGCTCCACTCACAAATGGTTCCAATCAATCAAGCATGATGTCTGTGTCTGTCTGCATTACCCGTCGCGTGGCTCTTTCGAAACTTGACAGCAGCGAGATTGATCATGTTCATGCCGTAGAGGTTGTAATCGATGAAGAGCTGCAGTAAATAGGGAATATGAGCTTCATGGGGCTGAAAGCTCTTATTCATCACAGCGCCGCCCTGCAGGAGCTCACACACCCTACAGAGAGAGAAAAGTGTGTGAAGTATGTATGTTTGTGTCAAGGTTTACATACTGTATGATAAAAAAGCACATGTTTATCATCAACTTTCAGTCAGTGTGTAACACTGTTAAGAGCTAAAAATAGATGCACACAGTTTATATACTGTGGAGACACGTGGGCCAGTCAACACAAACACACAGTGTACTGTATCAGTAAATCACCTTGCTACTTATTAAACACAATTCTGTTCAATTCAGTTTTTTTTTCAAATGTAGCAGAAGCTATATTTCACAAAGCAGAAGCAGTCAGTCAGACAGCAGATGGGTACCAACTGCTATGGTTGATTTTAATTTCTCACCTTTTGACCATCTGAGGGTTGTAGAGGTAAATCTTCATGAATGCTTTTTCCTTCATATGGTATCCATAGAAAGGCCTAAGAAGAGAAAGTAGGTCAAATCTCTCTCTATGCTACATAACATTTGATGTTCTTGTTAATACACATGCCAATCTAACATCTGTAATCATGTTTGTGCCTGTATGTACTACACTGACTAATCAAATAGTTTTGCCACTATTCATTACATTGGATCTGTGTGAACTAGGCTTGCCGCGATAGTCGGTGAAACGGTGATAACCGGTGCTTCAGCCTCTCACCGGTTATATCACTTGCCCACCGCGTCACTGTCTTTCACCGTCGTTTTGATATTTTCGTGTAATTAAATCATTTAGTTTCGTTAGAGAGAGCAAACACTTACACGAATGTGTCTGTTGTCTGAATTCAGCGGAGCTGAAGGCGCGTCACGTCAAAGAGCAGCCGCAGGTGTCAGATTTCATTTATTTCTGTCAGAGTTTGCGAGGCGAGCTGACTGACCAGATGATGACAGAAGCTGCATGCTTACTCGTGTTTGTTATAATATACATATATGATGTTTAATATAAGCGAGATCGTTTTGTTGTTGTGTTTTTCATCAAGAAAAATATAAAACCCATCATTCAAGCAGCGCTTTTATGGAGAAGTAGCCGGCTGCTCTGCTTGGGACTGGCGGGTTCTTTGAGAATTACCTGCTCACATTGACTCAAGCACTTAAAAAACTGTTCTCCCAAACTTCAATTACATCAGATAAACACAGACACACTTCCTAGCTGACTAGTATGAATGAATAGTCGGGCAAGCCCTTGTGTGCACTTGCATATCTCCAAACGTACATGCCAGAGACGAGAGCCACTTTAAAGATGTGTTGGGTGTTAGACGAGGGGTTTCCCATGCTGACATTCAGGGCTCTGTCGATGCTATAGGCCACCTGACGCAGGTAACGATTTGCCTGTTGTCCGAACCCATCGTATGGCACGTAGATGTAAGGGAACACGCCATGCAGATGAAGACATGTCTTCTGGCCTGGAAACAAAAGAGAGACACCATTAACATCAGCACACTGCCAACTGCAGCTGTTTAGAGTTTTTCAGCATTTCATTTATTTATGTCCAAAAACGTTTGTTCACTGATAACATTAAAAACAGTATGATCGGACCACTGTCATAGAGTCTACTAATTTCAGATTTGAATTCGTGAAAAAGTTTTGCAAATTGAATAAACAATTTTAAAGGTGTAAATGTGTTGAAGGAGCATCAAAGTTTTTTGGGGGAACCCTAAGGCATCTACAGCCTATCTTACACATGGCAAACAAATTTCTTCTCAGTTTAAATTAAATGTGTGCAATTATCGTAATCATTATTATTAAAAAAGCATTGTGATTGAATAGGTTACTATATTTAAAAATATATTATTTTTATAATATAATTATATATATTTTAAATGTGTGCAATTATCGTAATCGTTATTATAAAAAGCTTATAAAACGGCCCGTTCTGGTTCTTCATTCTGATTGGTTGAAACGTGTTCTAAGCTGTGATAAAATACCCCGGTAACCCCACGGTTCAGACCGCATTACATAAGTATCACTGCGCCACTGTTGCTGCGTACTGATTTATGAAATAAACACCAGAGTCTTGAATCATATTTTCATTGTGTCTTTGCTGCGTCTGTGTTGTTTGTGAACTGCGCTCTGTTTCAGTCACACTTGATTCTGAGGAACTACTTTGTTTGGCAGAAGAGTAATAATTGTACTAATATGATTACAACTTATTTGTGTTTCATTTTATGAAATTCTGCTATCCATATGAAGTAACCATCTTATAAACGCAATAAGCCCCGCGAAGCAGTGGGGTTACAGTGCATTTTATAACAGCTAAGGGGGTTTCAGGCACTCCGCTTCGCATTGTGCCTGAAACCCCCTTAGCTGTTATACAATGCACTGTAACCCCACTGCTTCGCGGGGCTTATTGCTTTAATTTATCAATTTCCTCACAGTACATCGTGACTGAATAGGTTACTATATTTAAAATTATATTATTTTAATAATATAATTATATATATTTTTATTGCACCAACAAGGTTTTATTTAAGCAGAGTTAAGAGTTAATCTAGGGTTTGTTGATCTAAGTTTCATTTTAATTCAAAAGCAATAGGGTATTAGTAATTTGTAAAATAATGTTAAATTCAGATATCCATCTGTTGTTTTTACTGGATAACTAAGGAGCAGAGTGCATTTTCTCCGCAGCCCTGGCCTTATTTTAGATAAACAGGCTTTCATCGGAGCAGGTAGACTAAATATGGTTGTCTTTCTTCACAAAAACATGTTAAACTAAATGAAGATATTTATATGCCAACTGTGCAGTCTGTTATATAGTATGTAGGGCTGGGCGGTATGACGGTATATTCCGTTACCGCGGAATAAAATGTCAGACGTAACAGATTTTTCTATTCCGTCTATTCCGCGGAATGCAAATAAGTGGGCATGGCTAACGCTGCCCTTCCGCATGTTAGACTGAGTGTGACGGAGAAACATTTAAAATAATTCACTCATAAAAAATGAACAAGTTATTTCTGTTATTTTTATAATAACTCCCAGTGAATCCACCGCGGGTCTCGCAGCGAGACTCTCGCTCACTTGCGATGTAGTTTGACGAGCCATTCGCTTATACAAATATAGCCTATTTGATCGGAAAGACGAGAAAGACACGCAAATGTTAAGGTCTACTAGAAAGTAAGGGGTGTCAAGACCTTAAAACAGACTTCATGATCATCACATCATAGCATCTGTCATATTTATAATATCTAGAGCTTCGTCTCTCATATAGGCATATCTCTCATATAGGTATTCATTTTGTCTGTAGGTTTCTGCATATATTAATACCTGTTCATTTTACATATTGCCTATTTTTAATGTAATGTATGCATAAATACAAAATACAATGAAGGCATACTATAGCTTTAATAGTCTATAAAATTAATTACTCAATTATAAACAAGATTCTGTCTGATCAAGACTTAATCTGTTGTTATCATCTGGGCATTTTCACTTTAACATTATTAACTTAATGAACAAACTCCATCGCACACCTGTAGTGAATAGGTGCGTAGGAAAAAAGACCAACAATTAGGTCGTATCAGAAAGGAAAAAAACTCCCGCACACTATCATATACTTGCAATTTGAAAAAAAATTATTCACAACAACGTTTCGGTCTCACGACCTTCTTCAGGTATACCTGATATACCTGATGAAGGTCGTGAGACCGAAACGTTGTTGTGAATAATTTTTTTTTAAATTGCAAGTATATGATAGTGTGCGGGATTTTTTTTCCTTTCTGATACAACATTATTAACTTGAAATTGCTCCTAATTTAAAAATGCGGTGAGCATTTAGTTAAAAGCTAGAGTGAGTGGCAAATTTCTGTACATTTTTATAATAAAAAAACAATATAAACTGAAAAACATTTATACCGTGAAATATTCCGTTCCGTGAAATAAAATGACTCATTCCGTGAAATAGATTTTTGGCCATTCCGCCCACCCCTAATAGTATGTGTTTTTCGTTCGCTCTGGGCTCTAACTTGGTGATTTGAGTCTGTTTACATGAAGATAGCACTCCTTAAACCTTAAACTTTGCTTGGGGTTAGGTTATAAAATAATTTCTGTATGATTGAACAGTACTGAATTCATACAAATGACCAACTTCAAACACCAAACATTTGACTCAGCCTTCTCTCTTTTTCTGTGGGCTATTTTTTTTAAAGAAGAATTTTAAAAAGATCTATTTATATATAATAAAATATATATAAATACAATATATAAGCTAAGCTTGTTGTAGATAAATGAAAAATGCATAAAACTTGACTTAGGGGGCGTGCACACCAAAAGTTTTACGCCCGCGGCCGGCGCATGTTTTCAATAGTTTCCAATGGAAGCTCTGCGTGTTCTAACCCAACTTTGGTGAAAAGCTCTGCTGGTCAATGTTAGTTCTCACACGGCTGCCCAATCACAGTGGAGGAGGGGCAGGACATTACCACAGCAACCAACCGGCTCACAGCTGAGGTATCAAAGCTACCAAAGTAGGGCTGCAGCTATCGATTCTTTTTGTAATCGATTATTCTAGCACTGAATCGATCGATTAATCGAGTAATCGGATAAAAATTTTGTGTGTGTTTTTAAACAACCAAAACAAATAATGCATAACGAAAAATGACGTGGCTGTAAAATGTTCAAGCATTTGGCTTTTATTTCTAAAAAAAACACAGAGGTATTTGGCTCCAAAAAATAAACCTATTTATTTCAATTTTTACCCATTTAGTGTTTATAAGTGCCAGTGCCAACAATTAAGCACTTTCATTTGTTAATATGCACAACAGGTTTCATGCTGTAATCTAGCCCTGACATCAAAGTAAATATCTGGTTTATGTACATTTCTACACCTGCAGCATTTACCATTAGGCTACTAACATATGATATATCATTTCTGGGGTGAGCCTATTTGCTATGGTAACAACCTGTGTGTATGCGTACACGTGCACCTGTGTTTGTGTTTGTGTGTGCACGCGTGCTGTGCATGAGGAAGAGTGACACCCCAGTCAGACGTTCAGTTGCTTCATTGCCTTTTGGTACGGCAGAAATACATACATTCATTTTCAATAGAACGCTGCATTTGGTTTGCATCACTTGCATTGCGGTGCATTTTAGGTTAAGAATCCGTTCGAAAAATCACAACATCACCTCCCGCTGTATACAGTGAATGCATGCTGAAATTATTGTTGCGTGGCTACATAAAAGTTTAAGCATATGTGATGCATTGCACGATCGGTCTGACTCGCGTGAGAGAGAATAACTTCCTTATGCTAAACTCCAATAAAACAGAGATTATTATTATTGAACAAAATATGTCAGATTACAAGTTGCTCATATATGATTGCACTGTGGTGCCATTTTTTGTACACACACCTGTAAAGTGCATGCGTGTGTGTCAAGGGTTCTTTTTTAAGCTATACTCTCCTGCAATTGAACGTGAATACGTTTACTACTTATAAACATCAAAGCTAAACATCATATCTAGACAAACCGCATAACGACATCGCTATAAATACAGTATGGGATTAAAATCAGCGGAAGCTACGTTACCTTGTTTTATCGACGCTTGGTGAAACAGCAGTGGATGTTTTCGGTTCAGATGCTGAATGTAAAGATCCCAAACTTTAGACATTCTCTCTCTGCCGTTTATGGACATATTCACTCCGCCATCGCGCCAACTAAATTCAAAATGTACTGCACGCGCTATGATGTGCTTACTGAACATTGAACAACGGTCCGTGTGAATCAGATCTCGGCGCGTGTAGTGCGCGTCATAGGAATTTAACGAGGCTTCGAGGCAGAATTTTTACCATTATACCAGAATTTTGGCCCTATACCAAAGCGCTCAGCTAAAGAAAGCTGCACTCAGCTGAAAAAACAGCTGGCATTCGGTGTCCTCCAGGCATTTTCAGCCACGTTTAAAAAGTTTTGGTGTGCACGCCCCCTTAATTAACAAGCTCTAATATTCTAAAAATGCCCGTCCGTAACGAGTAATAGTCAAATGAAGTATACTTTGCAAGGTTGTGTGTTTGACTGTGCAGGTTTGCTTGTGTACACATTAAAAAAAGAAGTATACTTGAGCCTTTAATTACAACTGTCTGACAGTGAGCTAACATTGGAAACATATAGAAAGATCACTTGCATATCTAAATTAAAATAAAAAGATAAACTGCTTTTTCAGGTTCTACTGTAAGTCCATATATGTAAAGTAATAAGGAAATATGACCAATATAGAGATAATTTACAAGATTAACACAAGCTGTTGTGCTGTGATTCATGATGCTCTGAACTGAAGGAAAACATTTTAACTAAATAATAGCACAACAAGAAATGAAAGGCACAAAGAAAAGGAAAAACTGAAAAATTCAACCAAAAAAATATCTGGGCACACCCAATAAGAGCTCACAGCCATATGCACAATGATCCCACACACAGAAAACAAAGCAAATCCAAACTCAATCCAGTTGTTGATTGTGGTCGACTGAGAAGTAAACTGGAAACACAAAGACAAGTTCTGCTGCGCAGCAACCACACAAAAATGATATTAAACATCCAATTTACATTTCTAAGACTTACAGCATCACACAACAAGCAGTAAAAAAAAATTTTTTACTAGTAGGTCTTCAGCATGGAAAAAAATACAGATATATAACCAAAGTTCGATATACTACCCAGCCTTACTTTAGAGCCATTAACGCAGAACAAAGTCCTATTACAACATAATGTAATGTCTCATGATGCCTACTGTTGAATACTAATAAAGAAGAAAACGTTCATTAATCAAACTAATTGACAAGACAACTGCAGGCTGATAAGTCATTTTAAAACCCTAGTCGATCAACCACTACAACTGACGGAGTAAAAAATGACATTTGACGAATGCTTTCTGTGCTGGAGGCGGCATTTTAATTCTTGTCTGTCTTGATACAGAACGCATCAAATCACAACAGGACACAAGAGTTTTGACAAAGCTTTTGTAGAGATGGTGGTTTAGTGACATTTCCATGAACCATACATACACACATGCACACAAATGGCAAGATCCTTAGGGTGGCACATGTTCACTCAGACACATCCCAGCAACGTGTGGGAGCTGCTGCAGTTGCTAGGCAACCGGCCCGGCCTTTGCGCCATTCTAGCTAACACAGTATAATCGAGTGATTCTTCCATCGCCTTCCTCCAGCTGGGGTGGTAGATGGAGGAAGAGATGGCTGGTAAAGTAGAGGAGAAAAATAAAGATGGACAACTGTGTGTTTCTGGTGGTTACAACGTCACATGATTTATACTAGATGAAACCTCCCTTTCCATTTATACATAAAAAGCTTTAACAGCGACAACACCGACAGCATTTGCATTAAAAATTTAAATATACATACAGCTTTACACCACAACCATGCAACTGTGAAGAAACTAGAAGATAAGCGCTCTCTTAGCTAAATGAACCCCATCATAATTACAAACTTGTGGATTATTTGGTGTGTTTAACTTCAAGCAGTGCTGTGTAGACCAATAGGGCTGCATAACGATTAATCGCAACTAAACGTTTGCAGAATAAACGTTTTTGTTTACATATATATGTGTGTGTACTGTGTGTATAATTTTGTAAAAATAAATACACACACACATGCATATACGATTTCTTTCTTTCCTTTTAAACATCCACATGAGCTTCTAAGGCTATATTCATGGCGAGAAAAAAGTATAATTAAATAAAGGAAAACTAGAAAAGATGTTTAAAATGTGTTTCCTCTAGAAATCTTAAAACCATGTTTGGGTTCACTTGATTAAAAACTTTTTCAAAAGTATCAACAGAGTAAAAAAGGTTTGCATATGTAATTTAAAGAAATCAATATGTATAACGTATTCATATTATATATGTAAAGAATAATTGATGACGGGCCGTTGAATTATAAGAACAACAAAGTCCTTTTAATGTAGTTTATTTATATAACAAGCAAAATAAACAACACGTAGATTACATAGGAACGCAAAACATTTGTTATTTTTGACGAGATATTTGTTTAAGAGTTCAGTTTCAGCAAATAGTCAGACCATTAAACAAACAGAAGCTGGAAGTAAAGCTCGGACCAGATGCTTATCGCGTCACCGTATGTGTGCCTGATGAAAAGGTCTATATATGTATATAGAGATTTTAAAATGTATACATGCATGTGTGTGTAATATATATATATATAATTATTATATACACAGTACATACACACAAACACATATATATGATGTAAACAAAAAAAAAAATTCTGCAAACGTTTAGTTGTGATTAATCGCAGCCCTACAGACCAATCAGCATATGACAATAAAGTAAGAGCTCATGTATAGGCTACGTGTCACTTTTTTTACCTTTGTGTAGCTGTCGCTAGTAGGCAGTGACACCAGTAACATGCATATGAACACAGTATCAAGGCAAAACCGAAGCAGCTGCTTGATGTGTATGTTGTTGGAAAAGCATCAGCAGTGATGATGGTAAATAGAGAGCTTGAATTGTTAAATATAGCTCCTCAACTTGGTCCATTTTTGTTTTGACCGTCGCAAGCAAAAATGCAACGCAGATTTTTTTCTAGCAGACCAATGACAGCACTTGCTTTCCACATAGAATTGATGCGTTGTTACATTATTTGGAGCAGTGCTACGCGCACAGTCCATGATGTAGCTATGCCGCAAAAGTACAAATCACACAGAAGTATGAATTACGCATAATAAAAAGAGCGATTCGAGAGCAGACCGCTTCATATGCTTTCAAATCTCTTGCGGTACTATAATATCGTTCAAGGATCGGTTCGTCCAGATCTGCATGAAGTTAAACACAACTATTTTTGGGATGTGATGACACACGGCTGCTTGAAATCAGAATGTTTTTATGGTAACTGCTGAAGTTGAGGAAGGAAAGTAAACAGGAATAGGATCACACTATGCCCTATAGTTGCCAAGCCCAACTGTACCGATCCTGAGCCCACCTCTTAAAGCAGGTCAGGGCAGAGTTTATGGTACCGCCCCTAGGCATGGAACGGAGCAACCATTCTAATAATGCACGAGGGGGGGAAAGGGGGCAATGCCCCCTCAGATCTAATTTGTGCCCCCTTTTTTGTTACCTGTCAACTTGAGGAGAACTGACTAAAGAAAGAAAGAAAGAAAGAAAGAAAGAGAGAGAGAGAGAGAGAGAGAGAGAGAGAGAGAGGAAAGGACAGAGAGAGAGAGAGACAAAGAAAGAAAGAAAAAGAAAGAAAGAAAGAAAGAAAAGAAAAAAGCGTTAAGAGGGCACATGCAGAGAGAGTGTTGAGAGTCTTTAACTGATAATCACCATCTCTGTCTAAGACTTGAGGGCCTTCAAAGACATCACTGCACAGGATTACCCTCCCCTGTGTGTGTGTGTGTGTGTGTGTGTGTGTGTGTGTGTGTGTGTGTGTGTGTGTGTGTGTGTGTGTGTGTGTCAAAACTTTCACCAAAAACACTTTCATGGTTCAGCTTGGTGCTGATATATCAAAAGGCAGAAATCTTACTGCATTGCAATGTACAGACACAGCAACAGATTAACAGTGAAACAGCCCAGCCAATTAGGGGTGTAACGGTACGTGAATTCGAACCGGACAGTTTCGGTTCAGGGCTTTCGGCACGGTGCACGCGTGCACCGAAAGGCCGAATGCATTTTTGTGCGTTTCCGCACGAACATATTAAGTGCCGGAAGTCTCCGCATTCAGCACAAGTCTTCTGTCAAACATATAACATAATTCGGCCCGCAGAAAGATTTTTATTTACTTAGATGTATATACGTTTGATTATTGATGTAAACGTTTACGTGTCGTATCTAAAAGCACATGTTAAACGCGTGTCAACGCGCTGCTTTGTTCTTTCAAAAGTGCGTGAGAGGATGCGCGCCTTTCGTTGGTACGCATTCATGAGACGCACTTTCTGTGACAGCGAGAATAAGGAATGCGTGATCAGATTTTTCATCTGCACATCACGTCAATCATATCATTGTGCCAATGCGATCAGCTGGTCGGGACAGAGAAGAGTTGTAACCCGGGCTTACTCAGCTGTCACTCAGCTGCGGAGGGGTTCGTTACAGCTTACATTGACGACACAAGCAAAGATTAGGAGAAACGTGCAAAAGATCAAAGATGGCTAGGTATGCAACTCACTAATCTCAAAATGAAGGTATAATAAGTATATCATCATGTTGCTTGCTATGCAGTTACACATAGAGCAGTAATATTATTTTTATACAGAGATGGTACATAGCCAATTCAATACTGTGAGTTAAACAATCCAAAATAAATCAAAACAGAACATTTTTGGTGGCAAAAATGTAGGCTAATAGTTCATAAATGTATTCAGGAATTGAATTTGTTAGTTCAAGGTTTTAGTAGAAAAAGTTTAAGAGAAGGTTAAGAAAAGAGTTACCTTCTGTTATAAAATAATGTAAAAAAGAACGTTGCAGTAGTATTTTATTTATTATTTTTTCATTTTATATATATTTTATATGTTATATTTTAATAAAAAGTGTTTAAAAAAGTGTAAACAAACAAATTGTAAAAAAAAGTTTATAGTAATAAACAACCTGCAGTTTAATGTTTGCATTTCTCCCTTACTGTACCGAAAATGAACCGAACCGTGGCTTCAAAACCGGGGTTCGCACCGAACCGTGATTTTTGCGTACCGTTACACCCCTACAGCCAATAAAACAGAAATTTTGGATACGCAGATGATTTATACATCATTTAAAACATTAAAGTGTCTAGTTTTTTTGTGTCTACTCCTAATTAAAATAGTGTGTTGTGCTTTTCGCAAAATTAAGAAAATAAACATGATGCGCGTTCTGTTCTCTCTCCCTCAGTGAAGTCCTTTCAAAAACACGTCAGAAACATTTATGCATAGCTCACGTCCACAGTTAATGGACACTCAATCCTTGATCCAGTCTCTGCATTCAGTGCTGTGTGGAGTTGTTTTATCCGAGTGCAGCAAACATGACATCCAAATCCTTATTTAACTGCGTATGTGTGTCTCCTTTCTAGATGCCAGTGATTTTCTTGTGCTGCCGTTAAACAGTACACACGACGGGCACACACAAACACACGAGGCATCATATTTGACGAGCTTTATGGTATTCTTATAAATGACACGATAGCACATCTAAAACCTTGTTTATTCGCATCAGTCTCTGCACAGCAAGTTTATTACACGCACGATCACACGCTTGGCCAGGCATTCCGTTGTGCTTCTTTCACAAACAACAAGTGATGGAGTAATGGCGTCTGTATACAAACAAAAAGTATTAAGAAGTTGACCACGCACGCTCATCAAAAACACAAATAAGAGTTGGGACAACAATGGACAGTTCTTCTTTTGTGCTTTTTACTGCACAAATGCAAATCTCTTAAAAGTTTCTCTTAGATAATGAGCTGGCAAACCAAACTCGAACTCTGTGATTATTTTTACAATGGCCAAATAGTACTTTTACCAGAGTTGAAAAAGTGAAAGTGACAAGCTTGTCAAGTATGCAATGCATACTCGAAATGTGACCTTAGCATTTACCCCATCCTAGTGAGTAGTGAATACACGCACTGCAAGTCGTGAACTAGGGCTGTCACTTTTGTGAAAAAATCATTTTCGATTTTTAATATATAAGTGTTCATTGAATCGATTGTAAAATCGATTTTCCATGTCTAAAAAAGACGTTTCCATTTAACGCCAAATAACAGACAAATGTAAAGAGAGCGCCTGAAACGCACAAGTGAGCAATATTTCTTATTCATTGTCATTAAGTTTCGTGCAGAATAAAAAACAGCAACAGTAGTGCAACATTCTCTAAAAGAATATGCAGAGTGGACTGCTGCCATAAATGAAAAACATTACTGCAGGTTCAACCGGCTGCTTTTATGATTTAGACAATTCAAAAATTATTTTAAATAATGATTCGATCTATTTCAAACAACTGTTCAAAAATGAAACTTTAAATAGACTTACTTGAAGTTGAGAACATGCTGTGTATTTTTTTTATTAAACGTAACCGACACTTAGGCGGCACTAGGCAGGCATAATGAAATGCGCAAAAAGACTAGGGCCATTACAAATTATTGGTCAGAAAAAAACAAGTCGATCAACATTTTAGGGGTCAAGAGCAGAGCGCTTTTCATTCACTATATGTCCATCTGTTGAGAAGACGCACTCCGACCGCACTGATGTCACAGGGAAACTCGGGTACTTCGTTGCCAGCTGCGTATTTCGTACTGCCAATCTTCCATCACAAAAGCGGGTCGCTGTCAGCTCGCAAGGGTGGCTCCTTGTCATAACTCATCATCTCCTGTAAGGTCACAATTTCGACGCTGTCTCGTGTTGCACAGGTTTATTGACGTTGTCCTCCATTTTCTTTGCAAAACACTAGATGCAGCTATTGAAGGCGTGAAACTATAGGTGCGTAAAATTGCTGTGTATTTTCTGTCTAGCTTTCGCACACCTACTGCACTTTCGGAATTCTTTATTTTCTTTTTCTGCTTGTTTGTGAGTTTTGTTACATCTATATTTTTAACTGTTTAATTCTTTTAAATTAATAGTGTACATATTTGGTTAAAATCGATTGCCTATTTTCGTTTTCGAAACGTTTTTTTGGTTGGTCCGATCGATTGTGCAATCGATTTTCGAACGAAAAGTGACAGCCCTATCGTGAACACACACACACAAAGCAGTTGGCAGCTATCCTTGTGCCCAGTGAGCAATAAGGTTAAGGTGCCTTGCTCAAGGGCACCACGGTCACAACCCACCGGCCGTGAGCCTTAAACCGGCAACTCTAGGGTTACAAGCCCGACAATCTAACCACTAGACTACAACTGCCCCACAATAGGCTTTATGCCCAGCTGCACTACTTCCTGAACTTCAGCCAGCTCCTTGTTTCCTGTCTGCCATTATTGGACAAACTGATTAATCCAGGTGTGCCTGACCTCAGTAGTCACAACAACAATAATCAGACACACCTGGATTAATCAGTTTGTCCAATAATGGCAGACAGGAAACAAGGAGCTGGCTGAAGTTCAGCAAGTAGTGCAGCTGGGCATAAAGCCTATTGAGTTCAATAACAACTCAATACACTACATCACTGTATCTTAAACCCCATTCACACAGACCTTTGGTCCCAGAAAATACCTGTGAAATTGCCAGACAAGCGTCTGTGTGAACACAAACTCGTCCCGTTAATCTTCTGGTATCATTGCCGGAAAGAGGACCTAGTCAGATACACGGATAACCCTCTGTGTGAACAAGAAGCCGCAAGAATGCCGTAATGGGCGTGTCGTAGTGAGGACACACTAAAGCGAAGATCATTCACCAGTATGACAGAAGAACAGAGCATCACGTGCTCCTTATGATCTTGTCATAAACTAAAATGCATGCGTGTGGTTTCTCAAGAGAGAGAGAAATCACACATAATTAGCAAACTTCACAGGCTTTACGGAAACTTTACGGTATGTGTGTGAATGCATGCACAGATTCCAGAAAATCATTGGCAGAAAAATCGAACAATCTCTCTTGTAATCTCTGTGTAAAAAAGTGCTAAGTCCAGCTAGATCAGCTAAAAAAAGTAACCAAAACACAGCTAGACCAGCTTGCTGGAGCAGCAAAGCTTATGCTGGTCTAAGCTGGATTTTTCGGTAGGGTTTAGACAACATTTTGTCAACTTTTAGAAGTACACTAGCACAAAGATAACCTGAAAGCCATGAAAGCATTTCTGCCATTCTAAAAAAACTGTGTGTGCCAGCAAATGAGTCTCTGTCAGGTCTTAGAAGTCCCCCTTTCTTTGAACAGACACAGCAAAGAATTCTTTTAATACACCCTCCTCCTTCCTTTGGGCCTCATGCATGACCCTTAATTCAAGTAAAACATTCCCTCCACCCCTTAGTACACAGCACATACAAAACAGCTAGTTGGGTTTATACCATTTCATTACAATATTTTATATTCAGACCTTTACAGGTTATTTGATTTATAAAGCCATTTTTACTATTCTCTTTTGACCCGCAAAATAAAGGCTAGGCCTCATTATGGATTACTATGATCAAGAACTACATTTTTTTCATATTTAATCAATATGAAAATCAGACAGTCCAAGCTCTTATTTTAGTGTCCGAATCTGCCTATTTCCATACTATATAGCAGGCGCAAAGCAGTAGGCCAGGTAAGTAGTACGTATGAATTCATGGTATTCAATAAACAGTAGGCGAAAAGAACCCGGATGATCTTTTTCTAAAACATTTTTGGCATATGGTATTTGCACCACAATGTAAACAGTTACTTGAAAAAAATATCAATATATTTTTTAGCAGGACAAAGTATTTATTGATGAACACCATCTACCCAAGTCCTCATTGGTAAGTTGTCCTATATAGTAGAGGACCTTTTGGGGGGCCCCATTGCCACAGGATAACGTCTAACAAGCAGGTCTAAACACGCATCTCTATAATCCATCCATGTGAAACAATGCATAGACTTTATCCAACACCTTTTAAACACTTCTTAAAAGTAAAATGTAGAAGAACTTATTTACATAGAATTTATCAACTATTGACTATTTATTTTTTTATTCTTCTGAATAGGGAATAAAACTAAAGCTTAAGATTCATTTGTTTTTTTAAGATTAAGAGATTGTTGTTCAATTCAGTGTCATCTACTAAAGAAATTAACCACGGTTTAATTATAGTAAAAGTATAGTAAGTAACCATGCTTTTTGGTTGACTGCCATTTGTATTACAAAAGTTTTGCTAATATCTTGGTTCCCCTAATAAGACAAATGGTACATTTGTGGTTACTATAGTATTAATAAAAATATCATAGTAAACCCGTTGTTACCTGTGGTAAATTAATACATTCCCCCTATATTTAATAAGCTAAACTAATTTTGAGGGTTGATTTTTGAGGATGAGGGCATGATGTCACACATCTACCTGATAAAACTGAGCCAAAACACTGTAGAGTCTGACAACAAAAGATATTAAAAGTGCTTTAAACTTCCTGTTTGCTATTCAACTATGAATGATTTTGATACGCTGCGTTTTGTTTCTTTCATTTAGCATTGTTTTATCCTTACTATGCACAAACAGACCTAACCCACTAACTAACAACTACTGATCCAAGGTATAGTGAACATATGAAACAGATACACAAAAAAATCACTCTCCCATGCATACACACATTTCTTGACACTACAAATAAAGTACTGCTGTAAAAATCTAAAGTTGCTTTTCCATTGTGTGTTAAGACGGAGCTCAGCTCAGTTTACTTTGGCTCAGTTTGCTTATCCATGGCAGTTTAGTGCCGCTTCAGAGTGGGTGAGATTATTGACTTATCGTTACAGTTGCACCACCTCTATGTCTGTGACATCATCAATAAAAGCAATACAAACAAACGCCCAACACGGGTGCAACGGAGTAGAGGTCTTTACGCGTCCACATAGATCCGAAAACCTGAGGGCTGATCAGAGTCCTGAGCGGGATTGGATCTATAAATTTCACGTGTGCCTCAGACACAGGTCGGGTATAATAAATAGCAGCATCAGGTCTAGGGTAGGGGTGGGCAAAATGACCAAAATCTTAATTTTATTTCATAATAATAGTAATATGTATCACAATAGTTTTCGTTTTCTTTTAATAAGGTTTTAATGTTATTAAAATCTTTAATGCCAAAAAAATTTCATAATTATCACAAAAAACTTAATAAGTGAACAAGACAAAAAAAAACTAACAAAAGTCCAGTTCACTTAAAGGAATAGTCTACTCATTTTCAATATTAAAATATGTTATTACCTTAACTAAGAATACATCCCTCCATCATCTGTGCGCGTGCACGTAAGCGCTGGAGCGCGCTGCGACGCTTCGATAGCATTTAGCTTAGCCCCATTCATTCAATGGTACCATTTAGAGATAAAGTTAGAAGTGACCAAACACATCAACGTTTTTCCTATTTAAGATGAGTAGTTATACGAGCAAGTTTGGTGGTACAAAATAAAACGTAGCGCTTTTCTAAGCGGATTTAAAAGAGGAACTATATTTTATGGCGAAATAGCACTTTTGGGAGTACTTCGACTCGGCGCAGTAACACCCTCCCTCTCCCATTATGAGAGGGAGAAGGGGAGCGGACTTTTCAGGCGAGTCGAAGTACTCCCAAAAGTGCTATTACGCCATAAAATATAGTTATAAATAAATAAGGATAATAAATATTGATGTGTGTGTGTACATACATACATACATACATACATAATAAAAATTATCTTAATCCAGGACTAGGCCTTATTTTAATTAGGAAATAGTTTTAACAAACATGCCTTACTAAAAACATTACCTGTGTGCATTTTGAGGTAAAACAAAGGGCACTGATTTATTTTAAGATATGTCAGTGCAAGTTGTTTTCAGTTTGGAGAGCTCTTAAAAGTGTTTAAGTCTAGGACTAGTCTAATCCCTGTCCAGGAAACCACCCTATAGTCAAGAGCAGTGAGAGATTTTCTCTCAATGCTGTTTGATTAACATGAATGACACACAGGATTAAAATTAGGTAACTTCCCCTTTAGGACCAAAGTCCGGATCCAATACTGTTACAGATGCGCTTTCTTTTTCAGCTGTTTACTCTCGCTTAAGACCTAAATGGTTGTGTTTATGAGGATACTTGCAAAGAAGGGAATTTTAAAGCATAATGTGTATGCAAGGCCAATAAAGCGTCAAAAATGCTTATGAGCTTAACGAGCAGCGGATGCGCGACTTGCATGCTCCACTCACACAAAACAGGGCGCGCATTAAGCTCTGTTGATTGTGTTTCAATGGCTTATGGCGCTTTTCCATTGCATAGTACCCCACGGTTTGGTTTAGTTTGGGTCGGGTCAGCTTACTTTTGGGAGCTTTTCCATTAGGTGCACAACGTGGTACCTGATACTTTTTTTCGTACCACCTCGGTTGGGGTTCCAAGCGACCCGAGCTGATACCAAACGTGACGCGAAAACACTGTAGATCACGGATTGGTCTGACAGAATCGTCACTACAGCGTCATCACTATATGTAAAGTTTAGCTTTACCTCAGTGTGCTAGCTTGCGCTGTCTCAAGCAAACTTGTTGTCTTCTGTGCTTTGCTAAGTTTCCAAACTCCCTTTTAGCGATAAAAACATCCACAGAATCAGAGAATCAGTGACACCATAACAGTTTTTTCCATTCTTGCAGTTTGTGGCGGAACATTCGCGATGCGCACGTTCGCATAGATGCTTAAATGCAACTATATGAGGCTCAGCAGAGCACCGTCGGCTGACGCCACTGGTGTTTGAACAGAAACTGTCATATGAGACAGAGGTAGTGATAAACGCGATGTGCAAACATCTATTTGTGGTGGCCAATTTTAATTTTGTGGCGGACTGAGAAATAAATAATGTATGGGAATGTACAGCGACACTCTCACTTGTATGATGTCACAGCAGTAGGCAGCGCAAATATAACGACACGCCTATAATCCCTCCCACTGCAAAGTGATACTAAACTCGATGGAAAAGCTAAAGCCAAAGTGAGGTGAGCTGACCCGACCCAAACTAAACTGTGGGGTAGTATGCAATGGAAAAGCACCATTTGACTCATCATTTGCGGTGATTAAATATGTGTAAAAACGTTAAGGTTTCATGATCACGTGCACAGCAACGTGACATGGGTGCTTAACCTCGATAGAGACGACGGACCAAAATCTCTACCGGTTGACAAACTTCTACCGGTTTATCATATCTACCGGTTTATCGCCCACCCCCTAGTCTCGGGTAATTTAAAAATAAATTCGTTTTTAACTCTCTCGCAGGTGTGCGTCAATGTCCTTTTCCAACCCCTCCTCAGTTTGCCAAGAGCGTTTGTGACATCATGTGGCTGGTGGTAGGTAAATTTTAATTGAGACCTGTCAATCAAATTTAAATGCACATTTTAGCATTTTGGTCACCTTATTGTCAACATCAGATAGCAAAGTAAAATAAATGGAACAGCGGGTCAAATTGGTTGGGAGGCCACCGGGGGTTCTTTCTGTCAGACTGGTACGTCCGCAGAATGGACACATGACGGTGCTGTTTACATTCGGGTTTGCCAATGAGTCAGACTCGGGTCTAATTTTCTCGGGTTTGTCTCAGGTCGGGTCTTTCTTTAAAAACTTTTTTTATTCATGCACATCTGGTTTGGGTAAAAGGTGATATGGGTCATTTTGGTTTTGGAACATTTTTTTGTACCTCTACTAGGGCTGTGACGATACATCGCGTTCCCCATTAAAAAGACCTGCCTGAAATCGATTCTGAATCGCAAGGCTCCGATTCTGTGTTTCATGCACAGCTTGTGTGTACTACGGCTCTGTGATCAGTAGGAAGTCCTTATTGATCTAAAATCATTATGAGTCGTAGTCGTTTATAATGTAAATTTAAAAAAGCAACACTCGTCAAACACAATCATTCAAAATATTCTTTATTATTGTGAAAATACCTGAAACAATCTGAAGAACAGCGATATAAATATCCCTTTAGACATTTCCTGGAACAGCATTTGTAATGATTCTTCTTCTGTGGCACAAATGGCATTTCTACACGAGAGCGCCCTCTGGCTTTTGGATGTGGCGGCATTCCACCGTAATTCATTCAAATTCATTCATTGAGAAAATGCGCATTCACATGATTAATCGTCACAGCCCTAACCTCTACAATGGAGTATATCTGTGTGTCTGCAGTCAAACGCTGCAGTGCATGCTCTATTTATATGCCAAACAAAAACAAGTACCAGAAACCTCTTCTGAATTCTCAAGCTTATCTACTAGAAAGTCTGCTCTGACAGTGCAGCTGTCTGCTTAGAATACTACACTGATACTAGTAGGGCTGGAACGACGCGTCGACGTAGTCGATTACGTCGATTACGTAATTACGTCGATTTGCCGGAAATGCGTCGATGCGTCGCATTGTTTACGTTTTCAAATGAAGGCGGCTTCAGCTCCGACCGGATAATACAAGTGTTATACCAAACAGCCAGAACGTGATCAAAAGTGTGGGAATACTTTAAGCAGAGACCAAATAAAACACATACTGTGTAAAACTGAAATGGCATACCACAGCAGCGCAACATCTGTGCATGATCATCTTAAAAGAAAACAACCTGGAGCTCTCCGACCTCAGAATGACGCGATGGCAGCGTAAGTATTTGAATTTTTACAGTAAGTTTTTATACAACAATAGACTCAATGCAGGCATATATGGTGCTTAATACAGCTGTGTTTACATCTTAGTTTAATACGAGCTGCGAGACGCCTGACAGACACGACATTGCATCGCGTCTGGGCAGTATGTTGAAACAGTAAATAAAGAGCGGGACATGTTTAACTTTTTATATTAAGAAGTTATGAAATAATAAGTTACTGTGTTACACTGAGATAGACATGTGCCCGCTTGCACTGAAAGCCAGCTGGCAGCGCGGAGTTCCCATAGCTTATTTTTTTTGCTATGTGCGCAGATATTATAAAAGCTCGTCTCGTTAGGTATTCCTGACATGCGTTTATTTAAAGTAACAGCAGCGTAAACGCCGTTTATAAAATATTAGAAGATCATGCTAACTAAATTTGTATGTACCTGAGACTTAAGAAAAGTTAAATGTTAAAGTTGATGCTAAATGAGAATGCAGTAACGTTACTACTGATAGTAATAATATTAACAGTAATAATATGGTTACATTTTATAATAAGGGTTCATGAATCACAATGAACTTATTTTTACTTCAGTCTGAACTAATGCTGAGTAAATGCATGTACTAATCATAAACTAATGAAGAGTCATCATTAAAGGAATAGTCTACTCATTTTCAATATTAAAATATGTTATTACCTTAACTAAGAACTGTTGAATCATCCCTCTATCATCTGAGTGTGTGCACGTAAGCGCTGGAGCGCGCTGCGACGCTACGATAGCATTTAGCTTAGCCCCATTCATTCAATGGTACCATTTAGAGATAAAGTTAGAAGTGACCAAACACATCAACGTTTTTCCTATTTAAGACGAGTAGTTATACGAGCAAGTTTGGTGGTACAAAATAAAACATAGCGCTTTTCTAAGCGGATTTAAAAGAGTAACTATATTTTATGGCGTAATAGCACTTTTGGGAGTACTTCGACTCGCCTGAAAAGTCCGCTCCCCTTCTCACTCTCATAATGGGAGAGGGAGGGTGTTACTGCGCCGAGTCAAAGTACTCCCAAAAGTGCTATTACGCCATAAAATATAGTTACTCTTTTAAATCCGCTTAGAAAAGCGCTATGTTTTTGACATGTTTTTTAGTTAATGTATTAATAAACAATGATTTCATGTGAGTCATTTTGTAGTTAATGATGACTCTTCATTAGTTTATGATTAGCACTAGGGCTGGAACAATAAAGAGCGGGACATGTTTTTATATTAATAAGGAGTTATTATTCAGTTTGATTTATTTTTATTTTAATTCTTTAATATTAATATATTTTATTTCTTTAAGGTGAATAATGCCCCTTTTGCACTGTTTATGTTAGGCTGAATTAATGTTGGACTTGTTTTTATGTGATTTGTTATATTTTCCTTGGCACTGGCACTGTTTGTGTATTTGTTTAATTGAGAAAATGCTTCAATAAAATGTTGGCATAATAGCAGATGTTACATTTATTATTTGTAAAAAAAATCTTTAGACTATTCGATTAATCGAAAAAATAATCGATAGACTAATCGGTTGAAAAAATAGTCGAAATTTGCAGCTCTAGATACTAGTACTGTATACTAGGTTGTGTTAAAAAAAATCTATTTTAGTGGGACAACATTGACTGGATTATTTTTTCAAAACTAATTTAAATATTTGCAATTAACTAATGTTTTCCCAAAGTTAGAAGGGATGCTGGTGAACTATTTCTTTTAATGTCAAGGACAGGTCTCTGGAATGGGATGCCAAGAAATGCTGTGTTTGTTCAACGCACACCATCTTCCACTTTACATTTCTGTCAGAGAATTAGAAGGGTCCTTAATAGGGTTGTGCCGATAGACGATATCATCGTCCATCGTGATGGTTGACTGACATCACGATGGAGAGACACCATCGTGATGCCACGCCCCCTCCCCACTCCGCTGCGAGTCGACATACACTTCTCTCTTCTATATAGACTATAGTTAACCTAATATCTTTGCGTGAATTGCTCTATAAATTAAATAGAAAATATAACTAATGCATATA
Source organism: Misgurnus anguillicaudatus (assembly GCF_027580225.2). Classification (NCBI taxonomy): domain Eukaryota; kingdom Metazoa; phylum Chordata; class Actinopteri; order Cypriniformes; family Cobitidae; genus Misgurnus; species Misgurnus anguillicaudatus. Next base: position 2,800,555 of record NC_073354.2, on the reverse strand, counting down.
TGCTATTTTAAATACTGTAGTCTATGCCTGAGACGTGACGTGTGTTAGTCTGTGAAAATATCCTGTCAGGCATTTGATCTTGACTAGGGATGGGCACGGATATTCGAATATTCGAATGGCAATAATAATTCAAATTTAAAAAATGCTATTCGAATGTTTGTTTGTTTTTAATGTGCCACCAAAGGGTAACAACTTATTTAATGCTTTTTCACTTCATCTATACTGTCTTTTACAGACTTAAATGTAAAATATACATGAACATTAATTTGTATGTATTTCTGATTGTTTGGCAATGCAGATTGCAGACGAATTTAAGTTTTTCCTTTTATCTCCGGGTTTGTCCGCGCCGCGCCGTATTTGGCCACTGGCTCAGTGAGGGCTCACGTGTTATTAAACGTGCTTCTCCGCCGCCCGACTCAACACATCATGAGAGATTTGTACGCTTTCTGTTATAAAGTCTACTTTATTTTGTTAATAAGGAGACAGAAACGGAGAACAAAATGAAACGGAGAACATTTATTATATGCGGTGCTCTTTTGAAAATGAACCGGATAACTGCACATGGCAGTTTAAAGCAAAGCACCGTCTTTGTGAAATTTTGTTAACGTTAGTAACTTTGCACAGTCAACAATAAGGTATCGAGCCGCTTACGTTATTTGTAAAATAATGTTAAATACAGATATTCAATCTTGTTCAATCCGTCTGTTGTTTTAATCGGATAACCATCATCAGTAAGAGTTTTCTCCGCAGCACCGGCATTATTGTATCTAGTCAGAAGAACGGGCTTTCACCGAAGCAGGTAGGATAAATACGGTTTTCTTTATTCACAAATACATGTCAAACTAAACTGAGAAGATATTTATATGGCGACTGAGCAGTCGGTTATGTAGATGTGTTTTTTCATTTGCTCCGGGCTCTTGGTGTTTTGAGTCTGTTTAAATGATGATAGCCTACTTTGTCCTCAAACTTCGCTTAGATTTGGGGTTATTGTATAATATTTGGTATAATATAATGTATGTAAGATCAAACAGTAATGAATTAATACTAACGACCGACTTGAAACTAATGATTTGCTAGACTTCGCTCCGCATTAAGTTTTAACGCATTTTTTTCTGTAGGATATTTTTTAAGAAGAATTTAAAATATATATAAATAAAATATATTTTTTTACAATGTTTTCAACTTAAAAATACATACATACATATATATATATATATATATATATATATATATATATATATATATATATATATATATATATATATATATATATATATATATATATATATATATATATATATACATACAGAATATAAGTTTAGCTTGTTGTGGATATTTCCTAATTAAGCCTTCTGTGAAATTATGACAAAATGAAAAATACAAAACACGCATGTCTTAATTAACATAATTTAAATAAACGAATATTCGTTCTTTAAGAGCTTAAATATTCGAAAAATTAAATATTAAAAGTAATAGTAAATTACTGGTAATAGTGGGTTACTGGAAAATGCCCATCCCTAATCTTGACATTGCTAGAATCTTGTCTTTTTACATGCTGTACATTTATCTTAAAATAATTAATTTTGTACAAGAAAACAGCCCATATTAATCATTTATTAGTAGCCTATTGAAGTGTCTCGCGAGATCGTGCTCATTGTTACATTGAGGCTATACTGCACTGAAGCGGCAGATTAGGATATAAACCCAGAATTCAGCGAACGTCAAGAACAAGAAAACGGGAACAACACTCCGACCGAAACGCGGGATTTACATACACAGCATGTTTAAATTTCGATGTGTCTGGCCCTGTTCACTTTGTCTAGTTTTAATAAGCTGCGGATTGAAGTGCTGGCTGCTCCCCGCGGTGCTGAAGACCCGCTCTCTGACGGAGTACTGGTGGCACATATGCACAGATATTTACGTGCAAAATTTGGAAAGCGCGGAGGAGTCGTTGGGTTAGTAAAATAACGGGTAACACTTTATTATAATGTTCATTAATTAACATTAGTTAACTACATAAGTTAACATGAACTAATGATGAACTGCACTTGTGCAGCATTTATTAATCTTTATTAATGTTAATTTCAACAATTACTAATACTTTATTAAAATTTGGTTAACGTTAGTTAATGCACCGTGAACTAACATGATCAAACAATGAACAGCTTTATTTCTATTAACTAACATTAACAAAGATGAATAAATACTGTAACAAATGTATTGCTCATGGTTTGTTCATGTTAGTTAATACATTAACTAATGTTAAATCATGAACATTATAATAAAGTGTTACCAAATAACGAAATTATAGCTTTTAAATAGAAAAAAATATTTATGTAAAGAGATTAAAAAGTGCTTAAAAGTGCACAACTCTTCTTCAGTGGATTAAAGCTACTTTTTCCCCTTATGTGCAACCTATAGGAAAGAGACATTAGTTGGGATAGTAAATAACAAAATTATAGATTTTAAGTACAGAATAGTATTTATGTAAAATATATATTAAAATAAAAAGTGCACAACTCTTCTTAAGTGGAAGTAATAAAGTAAAATAACGAATAATAATTATATAATAACGAATTATAACGAAAAATTAAAATACCCCCCCCCCCCACCTAACGATATCATCGTCCATCGCGATGGTTTACGTAACCATCGTCAACTGCCAATTTATGGGGACATCGCCCAACCCTAGTCCTTAATTTTACATATATTTTATTAAAAGTATAACGCACATTCAGACTGTTTCTTTAGACAAGAAGAGTCATTTCTAAACAATAGCACATGATCAAGGTGATAACAATATAGGCGTGGCCTATACAGCAAGTGCCAAGTCTCTGGCATGGACAGGGTTGTAAAATCACTGTCAATAATTTCTGTTGACCTGACCAATTTCATAATCAAATGCCACTGGTATGACTCATATCCCTCTCGTTATGAACCACTGACAACCCTTAGTTAACACCACATGAATGAAGCATGATGTCTGTCAGACTAGCCATATACTAATAGTCAGACATAGGTGATATTAGGGGAGGGGCTCTCATTGCAGCGTGCATTTGATTGGACAAAAATGTTGCTGTGCAGGATGAGTTATCAATACTTTAAATCCATTTTCCCTACTACATTTGAAAAGAAACAGACTTTTAGGAGAGCACTTGCATGTTTATGACGTCAGTGCTAAGAGACATGGACCCACAGTCCAGGCCTTGACAACACACAATTCGTGAATGTTGCAGAAACACCAACACCACCAAAACAGAACAGTGACCCCTGTCTGTCTCTCTCCCTTTAACCTTAGACCACAGTAGAGCATGCCAACCAGCGTCACAATCACATGATTATTAAATCAAAGGCGTACAAAAACGACTTGTTGCTTTCATTTCATACGATTTAGATGTGTGTGATTACATCAACGAGTGATATGGTCACGCGAAGAGGGTTCATGGTTGGAGTAAACACGTCCACATGGCGGTCACTCTTTCCCTCAGAACGTATTGACAACATGGCGCACGGAACCACACCAGAACGCTATGGGGTTTCTTCCTTTCCCCCCACTAACACATGCACACACAAAACAGACCCGTGAATAAGCTATGTGCTTGAATTTAAGCACGCCTGACTGCAACAGTTGGTTTACCTGACGTGACATTAGAGAGATGACCTGTAAATAACATTAATACAGACATGCGTACCTGCTGATGTCGACCCAAAGATTCGCACCACGGGCACTTTCTTGACATCGCTGTCTCTGAACTCGGAATAACAGACGTCTAGGTCTCTGATGGGGCTGGTGAGGTAATAATCTGCCGTGACGATCCGGAGCGAGAACATATTCGGTTCGGTTCTGCAGGACAAGCATAAGATCAATTGAAACAAAGGCAGCAGTTGAATCCTAGTCTTTCCTCAGAGGTGCACCATTGCCTCGTGTGTGTGCGGAGCGCATGGACTGTAAATAATGGTTCTGCGCGGAGCATAATTCGCCGTAACATGAACCGATAATCCCATGCTGCAGATGTTTTCCCAGTGTCCACGGTCACAGGCTTGAGCCCAACCCAAGCGCCTCAAAGACGCAATGCACTTGATTTTAGCACGAAAATCCAATGTGCACTCCCAATGTGGCTTTCCCCCGCCTCTGTAATACGATCACAACATTGTTGGGCAACCCTAATCATCACCATCCCTCCCCTATCCACGTTGAGTGCACTGCAGTATTCCCAGCGACTAGCCACCGGGTCAGCCAGTTCATTGTTGAGCCCCACTTCTGCTGCGAAAGGAAGCTCCACGCTGTCTCTGCTCTAATTGGTCGGGTCCGAAAAAGAGGCGACGTCTGATTGGCTCACAGGAAAAGGCGAGTACTCATTGGCTCTCGGTAAGCGGAACTTACATAGAGAGATGATTACTGCCCATATGCGCTCTTAAGGTGGTTGAACGGAGGACTTACTTTCCGCTGAATCCATATACAGTTAAGAAAAAAACAAACAAATAAATATCGATTTCCAAATCGAGTGCTTAAGTGACGTTATCACTATACGATAAACATTGCGGATCGGCTTGCTCAACAAGTCCAAATGCCTCGAAACTTTCCATACCATCGATTTATACATTAGACAATGGAGCCGACTGCATAAAAATGGCAAACTGAAGTAAAATAATGGAATATCCAAAGAAATATGATTTACCTTTTTCTGTCTCAGTGCGATAAAGTCTAGATGCTGATTGGTCAGAAGCGCGTAAACGCGCGCTTTTACGCGCTTCTGACCAATCCGCATCCAGCTTTCTAAGATAACGGAAACAACCAATCCTGGCATCCGTCCACTTCAGATCGCATGTATTTGCTGCTATCTTGTGGTCACCAAGAAAAATAACATGCACCATATGTTTGTGTAAAAGTTAAAATCAGTTACTTTTGCACAAGACATTTATAATTTGTAAACAAGACTTAATGTGCCTAAAACAGCTTTAAATGCAAGTGTACGTGTGTCCCTTTAATTCTTTTTATGGACACACTACAGTACCCATTAGGGTGACCAGACGTCCCGAAAAATTCGGGACAGTCCCGAAATTTAAGCTGCTGTCCCGAATCCCGAATCCTGCTCTAATTGTCCCGAAAATCATACTGAAGCAAAATCTTGATCCCGAATCCCGCTTTAATTTCCCCGAAAATTATACTTAAGCAAAATCTTGAGTAGTAGTTGTCTGATAAAACGTGAGCGAGGAGTTTAAGTCATCCTGCAGCCAGCGCCAGCCGGCTGCTCATTGGCTGCAGCCAGCCGCTGCCAGCTGCTCATTGGCTGCAGCCAGCCGCCGCCGGCTGCTCATTGGCTGCAGCATCTTGCTTTTATACTGTAGGCTCTCATGGTGTTAAAACCTCCGCGAAATATGCTGACGTTGTATTGTTTCTATTAATGTATCTAATTCATCTATATGCACAAATACTATAGGAGCTTTTTGTTTTATAGAGTTGACTAAGAGAGCGAAAGTTGCAGCAGCCGCGAGGACAGTTGAAAGTGCAGGCAGTGACAGTCAGTCGCGTGAAGGAGTCAGATTGGTCGAGGGCACGCAAAGCACTTTGTTAAAAAAATACTTCTATACATATTATATAAATTTATACGCATATGTACTTATATTAATAAAAATATGATTAGTTCAGTAACTTCAGTTTGAAATTCCTTATTTTTATTAATATAAAGAAAACTATTATTGTATAAAGTATAAAATACTACGTATTATATCAATTTATTTATAAGCATATGTACTTATATTAATATGATTGATTCAGTTTGAAATTCATTGTCTTTTATTATTAAATAAAATGAATAAATAAAACTATTATTGGATGACCCCCCCCCCCCGTCCCGAATTTCAGCCAATCTCATCTGGTCACCCTAGTACCCATAGAAGAATGTTTTTAAATAAAACTCTTTCCCGTGGCTTTGGAAACAGAGTTTTATAGTGTTTTATATGTGTACTAAAAATCCTAAAGCATTGCTTTTCTTAGTGGCATATAGTAAAAATCATCTGCAATGAGTGGCAACACAAAAATCCCCGTTTCTGTATCTCAAAACTGAAAAGCTAAAGGAAAGTCTGGTGCTTTCTAGAAGTTTCTTGTTAAGTTTATCAAGAGCAACAGCTCACTGAGCTGCACTAAATCATTGACTTTTCTCAGGAAGGTCTGGAACATGCAGATAAGATCTGAGTAATGAAAGCGTGTGAGTGCATAATAATTTATGTCTTTACATCATAATTTATATGAGCATAAAGATTTCAGAAAGAAACTGCTATGTTGCAGGGCCTGAAATTAGAGGTTAAATTGGAAGATTGATTTTATTCAACAACAACAACAGAGATAAATAAAATGTTTAATACATGACAAGTGTGTGTGTGTGTGTGTGTGTGTGTGTGTGTGATGGATTTCTGTTATACTGGTTTTCTTGACAGCACTTCCTGTAAACCTTAAATCTACCGGGCTCACAGAAGCCTGATGCACAACACTGCAGCTTTGTTCAAACCCCCAGACTCAACTACTTTCAGTTTGTGTATGTGTACTTCTCTTTAAAGCACCCGACAAACATGATTTCTTGGTATATTTAATTATATTGTTTTGAAGAGTATTTCTTGTTGTAAAAAATATATATCCAGTTTCTTTGCTTTCAAAGTTCTTGGACATAACAACATTGTCACCTTTTGTTCATTAAGGGTAACATCATTCCTTAACCACAACAGAAACAGAATATATATTTCAATAATTGTAAACTGTCAGAAAAATGGTGCAGAAATGGTCCCAAGCTGTCATTGGGGCAGTGCCTTTTAAAAAGGTCCTAATATGTACCATTTAGGTACAGATATGTATACATTTGATACCGTGTACATTTGAGATATTAATATGCAATCTGTGGTAGTAATATGAAGTCTTTAGGTACAGTGGTGTACATTTTGACAGGGTACTGCCCCAGTGACAGCAAGTGACCTTTTCTTTTTTGACAGTGTATGGAATTTATGCGCTGGATTTCCTAAACAATTTCATACGTCACTTAACCGAGTGTGGGAAGGATAAAAAAATAGTTGAAACCTTTATACAAGTGCACTGCAAATGCAATTAGTGTATTCTGACTAATAATGAATATTTGGCTACAACCTTGTTTTATTGACATGTAATGAGGAGTGCTACAACATAAGTTCATCCAAAGAGAGCAGTAACATGAAGCAATACAAAGTTATAAAATTGGATAGTAGTTAGTATCAGGTTACATAGTATCTTTATCTCATTATAAATACCCTAAAATCCACAATGAAGTTAAATCACTTGTGTTACTTAAGAGTTCTGTAAAATGTCTAATGTGACATTTAAAATCACCACAGTACTGTCCATAGTGCAAGGCAGTGATATAGATATATACTAGTCAACATTTGAAGTGGATCAAAACCTTTCGTAAAGGTTGTCTTAAAACCAATTCCCAACACCCTTTCTTGTCTTTGGACAACTTTGATTAGCTTTTTCATCCACTTAAAATGTTTACTAGTGTATATAAAAAAAACATACAGAAAATACTGAAAACACAATGTGTCATATTAACCTATAATGTTTGCAGAAATTTGAGTCAGTTGTGTAGTCTGTGTGTGTGTGTAATAGAGAATATTGAATATTGATAAGGATAAATTGTCTCACATATGACAGAGGTGTGTGCTTATACCTTAATCACTTTCAAATATACTTGATTATTCTAACTACTATAAATACTGGGTTAAAAAGACAAGAGTGTACTTTAAAAACAAACAGTGTGTACTTTCATTAAGTTTGTCGCTTCTTGTTTACCCTTTTACTGCAGTTAAAACCAAATAACCATCTTTACTAAAGTTAAACCATGGTTACCACAAAATATCCATGGTTGTGCTATTAATCCCATGGTTACTGTAGAGGTTTTATAGTGAGCGTGAGCTCTCTCCCCAGCGGAGGAACGATGTATTTCTCTTCTCTGAGTAAACGCAGTAACAGATCCTCAGCATCTTCAGGCCATCTGTACCGACGAGTATTCAGAAGCCACAGCGGCACATGACTCTACAGTGAGAGACAAAATCTCATCATACACTTTTTTAATATCATTTGTGTATGTAGTCAGATTGTTTTTATTCGTGTACCTGGTTAGCACAGGGAAACAGCACTGGCACCAGTCTAAAGTTAAGACATCCTTGCTGAATGAATTCATTTTGGATCTGAAAGGTGGAAAAATACATGTACTGTTAGACTGAGTACAAATGCAGCTGAGACCAAGATAGTATCAAGTACTAAAACCCTAATGTCCACATTATTTGGAAGATTTCTGTCTCTCACCTGAGTGTGTATGTACTTGGTATGTAATCCATGTTGATCAGATCCATCACCTTCAACATCTGCTTTATACTTTGGACTGATCACTACGATGATTAACACTGACTTCTGCAAAGCACAATCATTGATAAAACTTCCAGATTACACTACAGCACAAAGTTTATTTCATATTTAAGAAATCTATTTCTATTTATATATAATCTAAATCTATTTATATATATATATCAGTGGCGGCTCATGACTGCTGCTCTTCCGAGGGCCGCAAATTCAAAATAAGTGTTCGGAGTGTCACGTGCGTTGCTCCTGTTTTCAAAATACGTGTTTGTTGCGTTATGTGAACCATGTGCATCACGTTTTTTGTCAAAATAAGTGCCTGCTGCACAGGTGTCAAAACTGTTTTTGATAAAAGATACACACAAAAAACTCCAAGTAATATATATATATTACTTACATTTTTTAAAAAACTGTCCATCCATTTGTTTATGTCCATTTGTCTAACTCGGTCTTCAAATATATCAATCTGAAAGAAAGACAGTTTGTTAATCTATCAAACATTAACAGATATATAATGAATTTAAATAAATTATAAGTGTAAAAGCATTCTTACAGCTGGTCTGAATCCTTGATTTATCAAAAAACTCACAAAGGGCATCAACTCTGCTGTAATGTCCACTGAGTATGTTATGAAAACATCTCCTTCAAGTGATCACAATTATTAATGTTAGAGTTCATAGAAATCTGCTAGATCTGACAGTGTTACATATATGTTTGATTCAAAAAAATATTTAAAAACTTTAATAAACTGCATGTCAGTCATGTTTCCATCCAGTTTTTGTTATCGACAAACTACATAAAACAGTTTGAGAAATATGCGGTCTCCTTTCTGTTTCCATTCAAATGGCCTTTAATCGATAAAATTGTGTGCACTAAATTAATTATGAAAATGAAGGTGTACAGCAAAAAAAATCTGAACTTGAGCTGTTTCCATTGATATTTTTGCCTATATCGCAAATTATTTACCTTTTGTGTTCCAATTTCTTAAAAAAAAAAAAAAAAAAAAAACTAGACTCAAGCTCCATTCAGACTGCAGGGTTACTGAAGTGGACACTACTAATTAGTGATGCACCGATGCATCGGCCGCCGATATTTATCGGCCGATTTTTGATTTATTTGAAACCATCGGCATATCGGCAATAGCACGAGAAAGGCCGATACCGATTGTTTATTAATTAACCGCATAAAGTCAATGAATTGCATGTCTGTTGTTCAATTAAAATGATTTAATGTTTGGGTGTGCACTAGGGCTGTTCCGAATACCATTTTTTGAGCTTCAAAGCTCTAGTAGAAATCAAATAAAATATTCAAAGCTTCGGAAGGAGGGACTGAACATATTTTTCTCTTTAATAAAGGCAGGAATTTGTGTACGTATGTGGCGGCGTGCCTGTCACGCGAGCTGCGAGAACAGCATTAGTGAAACAAAACACGAGCAATACTTTTAATAAGGTAACGTTAGCCTAACATTTTTCTAACAAACAAACACTCCCGTATAAGAAATTAGAAGCATAGTAATTACTGATAACGTAAAGGGTAACTTAGGCCATTTAAATAAAACAACGTAAATAAATGAACGAATGAATGAAGTTCAACAAACTGTAATAAAACGGTAGCATACTTTCAAAATCAAGTTTATTTACTAACACTTACACCATCCAATATGTTTTTCATCAGTAGAACAATAAAAAAGATATTTTGCAGAAAACCCAGTGCTCCGTCATGCAAGTCAACCGATCCGCCACTTTAAACATGTATATGTAATACAAAAGTAATCCCCTATAACTCCGTGTGACATATTGATGTCTTGTGAAGCAAATCAATCAGTTTTTGCCAGAAACTGAACGTTATTTACAACACTATTTGCGTGAATGCCAAAGCAGGAAGCCCGCTTTCCGTTCGAGGCGATCTCTTTCTGATCTCTTCTACTGGTGCAGTTTGGTGCTGTTGGCTATGGATGTTGGTCTCTCTGCGCCACCTATAGAGCTGGAGCGTGTAGCGCACTTCCTGCTTGGCAAAAGCTCTGCTAAACAGACTGCACTTTAGTGGGGCAAGAAGTCCAACTTTTTTGAAGTAGCAATATTTATACTCTGTTTAAAGCAATAGCACTGGCATTATTTATGCTTATTAAAGAAATCCATTATATGTAAAAAAAAAATAGTTAATGTTATTAATAAAAGAAATGCTGAATAGCAAAAACCACCTTTGAAGGTTGTCATGTTGTCTTATTATATTTGTTTTATTATTATTAATTAATAAAATTATTAATTTATTAATTTGTGCCTCTTATTATGTTGGTCAGTTAAATGTTAATTAGATACAATCCATGTTCAGTAAAAATAATTTGATGCAGAAATAAACTAGCTAATAGACCAACTGTAGAGTATTGTATACAAGTGTTTAATATCGGTATCGGCATCGGTATCGGCCAGAAGTTGTCTGCTTAAATCGGTATCGGTATCGGCCCAAAAAAATCCTATCGGTGCATCCCTACTACTAATTTATAACAACTCTTAATAACCTTATTGAAAGAGATGGGCGACACACAGCAAGAAAGTTGCTGGTGGTCTAAACAGGGAGTAAATCTCAGCAGAGACCAGATCAGGTCTGAAATTTGTTTTTAATTACCGTAAAAGTGTCTATTTATAGTTATGTGATGCTAATACTGTTAAAGAGCATCATCTAATGCAGAGATTATAGAGATTATTACCAGGCAGCTTCATTTTGCACGGGGTTAGTATTACCTGGTGACCTCTAGTCATTTGTAATAAATTGTGGAGATTGTCTTTGATCTTAATCCGGTGCCATTTAGTCATTTCTTAATTTCTGTAAATTGTAAAAAATTCTCCCGCAAATGACCTACCATACTTTGCAGAACACCGAGGTCTTGTGATAATATTAGTCCCGTGTGAATCAGCATTTCTGTAATTTGGACAGAATTTGCGGGGTCTGTATCATTTTCAAGGCTTTTCATAAAAAAATGTAAATGAACAGAGCACAGCGGGCCAAATCAAAACAGAAAGTCTCCAGGCTGCAATATTTTAGAGCGACCATCGTTTGCGGTTGTGTCCTTCAGAGGGTCCACATGATGAAAATTATTTTTGTGAATTTATTATTTTCTTAAAATAACATTTACTTGTGTGAAAGCTCCTTTAAAAAAAAAAGTGTTTCCAAACTTGTTTTTGCGCTAAACTTAAACGGAAATCAATTCTGTCAAAAAATGTGAAAAATGTTATTGATAATATGCTTTCTATCAGTTATATCGGTACACTTTTTTATGTGCTAAAGCCTTGGATGGAAACATGCCTACTGTGTCATAACCAGATGTATTGCGTTCTCTTTCAATGTAAATTTACTTTCATGCATTTATCCAAAGCAATTTACTGTAGATTCAAAGTCTACATTTTTTCAGAATGGGTGTTACCGGATGAAAAAGAGGCATGCATCATCTTGTCTGGTTATGACACAGTGATAAATGATGTGCTCTTGGCACTCATTTGTAAAAGGGTGTCCAGATACTGGTGAACAGTGTTTGAAACATCACTCACTGCAGTCGTCAGGCAGACTGATGGTGCGTGTCAAGGTTTGGGGTTGACCAGCAGCAGGAGGTTGAATGGGGTTGACACACACCTCTGATATGAGCTCCTTCATACGAGCCGTGCTTTGACGGGACGTAACCTGAATGGGCCTCAGAGGGGCTACAGGTCTAGGTAAGGACCTTTACAAGGAAAAGAACGTATGAGAAATAAAATTCAACGGAGACAAGATCAATATTCAAGCAAAGTTATATGTTTAGAAATTTCTCTGCAACTAGTGTCACCAAATTGCAAAAGGTTTTATTTAGAAGACTTTGGTTAAGCAGACAAAGAGCCCTGCCCCAAACTCAATGGTCAAATAAACCTTATCTTGACAGTGCAGCAGTCATAGTATTTACAGTCACACTTTATAGAGGAATCAAATGTCCTAAACATAACCAATAGATGAAAATCATTAATCAAAAATGAGGTATGAATAAAAACATACTATTTGGACAACATTAGTTATTGCAAAATATGATCAGGTGATCACTTCCTTAAAAATATTACATCTGGATGTTTATTTTACAGTTTAACACAGTTTAAGTTGTTCCTTTTCTTTTGAGATGTAGTACAGTGTTCACACAAACATTTTATAATGCCCAGTTAATGGCAGATTATTGCTTAGGATACTGAAACTAGAAAACAAAGACATACTATTGAGTCACTCCCCTGACAGACACAGAATCCCAGAAAGAGACACACCTTAAGACACAAGTATACTCTTATTATTCTGACCTATATTTGTTGTATGAAAAAACAAACAACAAAAAACCTAAGTATATAGCCAACTAAGGTTGCAAGTTTCTTGTTACCAAAATAGCTCTACGATTCAAGTGTTTCCCAAAACCAGCGTTTTAACAAACATTGGTAAACAGCAGTGGCGGCCGGTGAGTTCTTTATTCGAGGGCGCACGATGCAAAGTTCGTCACAACATGTATGTAGCCCGTCGTGTGTGTGGTTCGTAATTTCAAAATATGTGTTTGATGTGTCGAGTGAACCTATGTGCATCACGTGTCTTGTCAAAATAAGTGCCTGCTGCAGACGCATCTAAAGGGTTTATGATAAAAGAGACACTCGCGTTTGCCAGATACTCGCATAATCTCATGCATTATCAGAGTTTACTGTTAAGGGAGTGTCTTGTATTATGTGAACGAGAGTGTCTCTTTTATCATAAACGGTTTTGACGCGTGTTTTGACAAAACACTTGATGCTTATGGTTCACATGACGCAACAAACCCATATTTTGAAAACACGAGCAACACACATGACACTCCGAACACTTATTTTGAATTTGTGCCCCTAGGAAGAGCAGTCACGAGCCGTCACTGTACTGTAAACTTACAAAGACAGTGCTCTTGATCACGCAAAATAAGCAAGCAACGTGCCATACATCTTATGTCAATCATTCCAAATATACACAAACTCCAATTTACGTCTGATAATTTGTCAAAAAATGTTCTCTAGGACTGTAATAGTATTTTTATATTAGTAGTGTTGTTAAAAAAAATGTGTATCAAAACAATATTGTGAAAAAGAAATGAAAAAGGTACCTGTTCTGAGGGTGGTATCTCCTATACTGAGGTGGCAATTGATGGTACAGTGGATGGTTGGGCTGTGGACAATGCGCAGGATGCTCGTGCTTATACTGGGAGCGAATAAAAGCCTCTGGTGGGAACTGACCTTAAACATAAAAATATGATATTAAAACCTGCCCATAACTGTAACGAAAGAAATGACTCTGTGCAGTTGATTTATGGCTACATTAAACTTGCAGAGTTATACTTATTCAAGCCCGTATGAAATCAGAACGGACATCATTTACAAAGTTTCATATATCTTTCTTAAATGTTTTTAGTTATTTCTATTTATTTATTAAAAATCCTTGAAAATGTTAAAAGCCCCCAAACAGGTTTCCCCCAAAATCACCTAAAATACACAGACACACATTTGGTGGGATTTCACAGATACCAAGCATTTTTTTAAAGAGTACCCCAAAAAGAAAAATTATGTCTTAATTCAGTCGTTCTTATGTCTAAACTCAGATTATTTTTGTTCTTTTTTGTATTTGTTTATTTTCTAACACAAATTGAGGTGTTAGACACAATGTACATGCTACTCTTTTTAATACAGTGAATAGGGACCGAGGTTTAAGAGCTCCAGTCCAAGAGCTAAATGTTAAGAGTCCCATTAAATTATTTGAAAGTCTAAAATACAGATACAGGCAACACAGAAGAAATCATTGCAGCTCCTGATGAGCATTGATCAGTCTGCAAAAGAAACTGAATGATACACTATAAATGATAATCCAAAGCATCAAGCAAATAGTCTGCGTCTGGATCAGTAATGTGTCATTTCAGATGTGTTCTTGCGCTCTTGAAAGGCACTGCAGGAAGGTGATGCAACATAAACGGCCGCTTCAGATAAAGAGAAAACGGTTTGTTTTTTAGTACTATGGGGTGCATTTTCCATACAATGACATACCTCACTGCTTAACGACTGTAGTACAATGTATTATTGGAGAAACAAACTATCATAGTAATTTGTTGCACATCCGTGTACAAACCACGTTGGGTCAACAATATAGTTTATGATGTCAGGTTAAAGGCGGGGTGCATGATTTTTGAAAAACACTTTGGAAAAGGGAGTACCAAAACACACTTGTAGCCAATCAGCAGTACGGGACGTGTCTACTAACCAACATCATTGCCTGGGTTGTGTATGTGTGGGTCTATCAACAGAAGGTCCAGATTGTATTGGGGTTGGGGTGTGTTTGTTTAGGTGATTTCAAATGTCAACACTGGCTTTCAGAGATCATGTAACTCTGTGCTTAACTACCATAGTACAATGCATCATTGGATAAACTACTAAACATAGCTGATGACGTCATGCATGTTGGAGTAGTAAAGCCTACAAATTAATCCATTCAAGATCTAATTATTTGTTAAATTATTACATTAATAAACATGGCATCTAATGACTACTCTTATTTGACTTTTTTGTTCTCTGTTGTTTTGCTTTATTTCCAGAAATTGCATTCAATCGCAGTTTCTTCTTATGACATTTTATGGCACCCTTTTCAAAAAAGCGGCACTTAAATTCTCTTGACTATATTGATATATTTGGAAGGATATTTATTAAATGCTTGCTTATTTTACTGAGCATGATCTGTGTAGGTCTACATGTCATACTAACGTGAAACAATGCTTCTAACCACAACTCGAGAGCTGTAGTTCCAACCACACAAGTTTACGATGTAGTTTGCGAATGTTCTTTGGTACAATGGTTTTGGAAAACACAAGAATAGAGGAGCTCAATAACGTTCAGTGTTTGCACAGATTAATCGATTGGCTGAATAAGACGTTAATATATCATCAGAAGCCGAGAGGATTACTTTTGAGTTGCTTGTATCTATATTTTGGAACTTCAAAGGCAAGAAGGACTTGCATTACATGAATCACTAAGGAGCACGATTTGTTATTGGGTACGCCAACTTATTAACATTCTTTTCTGTGGCCAATCAGGAAAAAACAAACAACACTAAAATAACATATGGCTTAGTTGACTGTATCTTTAATTTTTAAGTGAACTTTCCCATTAAAATGCTAATAGTCTCATTATAATGCAAAGTTACCCCAGGCATACCATAGTATCCCTGCTGATTTGGTGAAGAATGTCCGCACATATTCTCCACCATGTCAGGGCAAAGAGATCTAGGCTTTTCCAGGCTTTCCTCATCCTCGCTCACAGCATTACGGAGATGCTGATATGGGACAGGCAAATTTTGAATATTGAGGTCTGAGAAGTCTTCACTCAGATCTTCTATGTGCGGTCTATGGTCTCTCTGAGGGTCTCTTCTTGAACTTGTATGCAGGTATAGACTGGGCAGTCCTACAGGGCTGTCATTAACGGACCGTTTGATGATAGGATGCTGAGTCTGACTGACCCTTAAATCTTTGGAAGGAGGCCTGCAGTATTGGTCTGAGTAATCCAGGCTGCTTACATCATGGATGGACATCTGAGGGCTGAAACCATTACCTTTGCCTGTTTCTCTAAGGTCAGGCATGTGCGAGTGGCACTCCTGGCACGCCGGCCAGGCCAGATTAAGAGAGGATAAGGTCATAGACTCATCAGTTTCTACAGGGATACTAGGATGAGGACAACCATCTGAATAAAAAATAAAAAATAAATAAAAGGTAAACACAATGACAACAGAAATACAGAAATTTAGATCACTTAAAGTGCCTAAAAACTAAGTACTAAGAACATAATAATAGCGCCTTTATATTTTTGTTACACCTTTATTATTGGACAATATAATATTTATGATTAAATATAATTCAGCTTTAATTCCTGTAAAACTATAGCCTGGGTTTTCCCATGCTGCCTTGCACGCAAATTTATTCAAGTTGCAAGTCTAGCATGAAAACTCTGGCCCTTTTTTGCCCCTGAAATAGGGAATCAATCACAGAACGGGGAGGGGGCAGCAAGACGATGACGACGTCTATGCGGCACAACAAAGCAGTTTTGTTATAACAAGGCAACAGACGCGAAGTTACTTTTCAATGCAGCCTTAGACATTGTTCGGAGTAGTTTTGAATGCAAGTTTATTTTAAAAAAAATTATATTCAAGAAGGATGTTTGGATATGGCAAGACATGATAGCCACAGAGTTTTATAGGACCAACCTGCTATGCATCGTCGTCGACGAAGTACAACTTATAAATGGTAAGTGGTATTTATTAATATCATATTGTCATTATGCCTGTACTGTGGTTGTCACAGTGTCACTAAATTGTGTTGCAATATACATAGTTGCATAGTTTTCAGCTGTGTACCGTGCACACGTACCGATAAAGTCATTTACGTTTAAATTGATGTCGCTCTACATACGTCATCTTGTATAATTGAAGCGATTGGCTATGAGCTACGTACAGACCCATTTGATAGACATTCGTAGCGCCCAATAAACGGCATTCGTAAACCATGGCTCAAATACGAGAAAATGAGCATATGGTTCATAGACCACGTCTCATTCTTTTGAGACTGGTCTGGTGTTAGCCAGGCTAGTAAAACTATGCAATTTTGCAAAACTGCTTTAAAAGTCAAATACCAAAGAATTGTAAATAATGAATAACTGTATTATTTTATTAAAAACTTAAAATCGAACACAATGTTTTCTTTGAGTACACGCACACCGGCGCCGACAGGTGGCGCATGTCCGCGCCGCCCAACTACGACTCAGGAAGTTGCTCAAATCCCTGTGGCGCCACAGACCACCACTCACATAGTTTAACATTAAATAACATCATATTTGTCCCTAATCATTAACGATTAACATTGGCTGCTAACGTATATTTTGCATTTTGAAGTAGACGCTATCTGACTAAGCTCACGTTATTTAATGTGCACTTCCAGTTCTACGATACGAGTTGTCCTAGACGTGTCGCGGCGCTGAGCTGTGCGTCCTGTGTGCGACCCCCTTTAAACACACCTTCTCAAAACGTTTTGAACGTTTTGCATGCTTTTGTCATTTTCATTATTCTTATTATTTATATATAATTTTATATTTTAAAAGAAAATTATCCTTCTAGACTGTGTTTCCTTAAATTAACATTAATTACAACATTAATCACTACAGTGTTGTATTAATGCATTAACATTGAAATAAATACCCTTTCAACATTTATTAGAATGTAATGCATATGAAAATTGGGGTGGGCTCAAAAATTCTGTCATATAGCTTATTTTACCATCAACCATTTTTCATCATAACCAGTGTTGATAAACTGATTCTGTGTTTCATAGATAATGATCATTGGTTTCATTACTATCTATGTGTCTTCTATTAGTGTTGTTGTTATTATTTACAGTATAATGCACCCGCGTCCTTTCTTAAACACAGCTGGAAACGAAACAATTTAGCCAATTGTCCAATCAGTTTTACACATGGAAACACTCAAGGGAGAAGTTTTCAACTGCAAATGTCCTTCAGTTAAACCTACTGTAGCTTCATTTGAATATGAAAGGTGTACAGAAGTAGCCTACATGCACTTAGAAGTTACATCCACAGACCTGCTGTACATAATAAACAAAAAGCCTTCATAACAAAAGGATTTACCTGGAAAAGACTCCATTGTGTCTGTATTCCGAATTCAGACGAAGTTATCTGAGGATGAATTGCACAAAATTACACCACATACAGTAAAGACAGTTCGTGAAGACTCGAGTTGAAAACTCGGCCTTTCTTTACTAATCATTCACTAGTCGACGAACATTTTAGTCTACAGCTCTACCTAACAATTTCAAGTGTTTAATAGTTTAATCTTTGTTAAGATACGTATGATTTGTTTGTGTTGTACATTTATGTTTCTTACCTGTCTAGATTGTCCCTTGTCATAAACAGTAAACAGCACACCTGCTTTCGTTTTTTTGAGGAAACACTTTCTATGCAAATTAGGGACAGCACAAATTCTTTTTATGCAAATATTACAGTTTGGTAGACTCTACACCGACGAATCGCGTTACAAACTGAACGAAACGTACCCATTGCGTAAACAGATGGGCGGGACTTTACCTGTTGCGCGTTAGAAAGTCTGAATCCTTTAAAGATTCGATTCTTTCGAATAAGCTTTATGATTCAGTGATTCATCTGACCGATGTTTATTGGTCGTCATAGCAGGCAGCCCATTTACACGTTTTCCTTTTCTAATCGGCAAAGATGCACAGGTGCGAAATTTCCTCATTTATAAAAACCATAAAGATATCTAGATATGATAAGAAAATAAATACAAATTGGCTTGCAACAAATGATTTGTACTGACTATAAATTAAACTACTGGCTGCCAAAACCTTTAAACCACTGAAATATTTAGAAAACAAACAATGATCAATACCTTATAGGCTATGGTGTCAATGCATTTGTTATTGTTATATTGCCGTTCATTTTAAATTAACAACAATTTATATGTGATGAACAACATTTATGGTACTGTGTTACTTGGTGTCTTGTGGAAAATCTGGTTCCTGAAACAAAAACATTTCAGAAGCACATGTATATGGGTACCTCAGGTGCAAAACTCTTGAAATGCCACCTTTGTTAAAAATGAGATAATGACTTTTTATGGAGTTCATCAAGGTGGAGTAGGCCTACTATCATCCCTTCTTTTCAATTTGTTCATGGATGATCTCTCTCTACATGAAAATGCTGAATGGTGCTTGTCTTATTAATCATTTGACAAGAAAATTGTGCTGCAAATGCGGGACCCACAGTGCGTGCTTCGGGACAGGATTTGATATGGGCAGTAGACACCCATGTGTGTGCGTCTTGCAGAATCATACAGTAATTTGTGGGACTTTTGCAAAACAGATTGATCAAAATAAAATCTTTTGCACAATTGCTGCAACAACAAAACACAATGCAAGGTAGTTGGTAAACACTTTTTCGCATATGCATCAGTAAGTAGCCCACCACACTGAGGCAAAATGTTTGATCATGACACAGTAGTTTGATCTATTAGTACAATACATACAAGGAGGTCTAAAGGGTCATGTTTAAACAGCTTTCAAAAAACCCAACTTCCCTGACAGTTTTATGTGACATTTCACAAGTCAGTGTCCAGAGCCCTAATAGATTAAATGACATTATAATTTGTTGTTTGTGCTAAGACCTAAAACACCATCTCTGTTAATGGTTTCTTTATTTACATTTAAAAAATTTCATTTAGAAAGTGCTTTCATCCAAAACGACTCATAAAATTAAAGGGATAGTTAACCGAAAATGAAAATTGTAAACACAAAGGAAGATATTTTGATTTGAAGAATGTTTGCAGATCTGGGGCAACATTCACTTCCACTATCATTTCTCCTACTGTGGAAGTAAATGGTGCCCCTGATCTGCTTGGTTACAAACATTTTCCAAATATCTTCCTTTGTGTTAAAACAAAGAATTGGAACAACTTGAGGGTATTCTAATCTTAATAAACTGAACTGCAAATGGATCCAACTCAAGCAGGGTCTATGTTACAGTAAGTAAATGTTACAGTAAATAAAGTAGGTTAAAATGATTATTACATGTTAGGTTTTAAAGCCCCCCTAACCTAAAAAAAATGCACTTTTATAAAACGGGTAGTTCTTGTTCCTTATTCTGATTGGTTGAAACACGTTCTAAGCCGTGATAAAATACCCCGGTAAACCCACGGTTCAGACCACATTACATAATTATCACTGTGCCACTGTTGCTACATACTGATTTATGAAAATAAACACCACAGTCTTTAATCATATTTTTAATTTGTCTGCAATTGCACAAGTAATGGCGATATCCAGATAAATGTCCATAAATATTGTTGAGTCATCTCGTCAATAAAGAGAAAACGTTCCCTGAGGAGTTTCTACCTCAAATTCATATTTCCGCTTTTATCCACTGGGTGGGGATCTTACCCAACTTAAACACTGACGCATTCACTCGACACAACAGCGTTGTGGTGGATTTAGCATGACGTGTAAGTTTTAATGGCTCTGAATCTGATCTCTTACAAAAGTTCTTCACAAACATGGAATTATCTCCGCATTTAGCTGAAAATTTGAGAGGTGATAAGAGAACAAATGAAGGTAGGATGAACATTTTTGTTGTTGTTTGAAAGCGGATGGTCTGTTCTTTCATTTGATATTTTATGTTTATTTAAAGAAGATCAATTTTGGGTGGCAAATAAAAAAACGCTGACGGGAAAAGAGTTAACATTAAGCATGCTTCCAAGCATATTTGATCATCACTTCAACGGTTGCACGATATAAATGTTAATGTATAAATTCGATGAATGTTGATTTATCAAAATAAACATCATAGTTTTTCATTGTGTCTTTGCTGCATCTGTGTTGGTTGTGAACTGCGTTCTGTTGCAGCCACACTTGATTCTGAGGAACTACTTTGTTTGGCGGAAGAGTAATATTTGTACTAATATAATTACAACTTATATAATATAACTTATTTGTGTTTCATTTTATGAAATTCAGCTATGCATATGAAGTAACCATTTTATAAACGCAATAAGCCAGCGAAGCAGTGGTGTTACAGTGCATTTTATAACAGATCCGCTTCGCGTCGTGCCTAACAACGCCCCTTAGCTGTTATAAAATGAACTGGTGACTCACTGCTTCTTGGAGCTTATTGCTTTATTAAATGTTTTTCTATCAGAAAATGAGTCGCCAGTGTGTGTGCAGAAACATCCTGTTATTATACAAATCCATTTATTCTTCTTTGTGCAATCTCCTTTTAAACCACAACAGTTACACAAAACAGACTGTTGGGGATCCCTTATCAATGATGTCACATTGATTGCGCCCCAACCATAACCGCTCACAGACTCCAGCTTATGAGCATGTAGTTCAACCTTCTGCCAGAGACACATGTTTTGATGTAGTACAAGCACATATGTAAGCGCTCTACCCCAAAAACAATGGCTTTTTCATTGCAGCCACAAATGGCCATGTTCAACATCGTATAATGAAAGATCTGTGGTGTATTTTGAGCTGAAACTTTACAGACACATTCTGGGTATACCAGAGACTTTACAGTTTGTTTACTACTGTAGACTATTTTTATATTGCTGAAAACACCTAGGTTAGCGACCCTTTAAAGTCTTCAAAGTTAAGCCACCCTTTAACTTCCAATCGTGAAAGAACCAAACCCTTGAAGTGAGTATACAGTAAACACAAATTCTACTCCGGAATATTGGCTTATCTCAAGTCGGAATGACTATCGAGCATGTCTGAAAGTACGTAACTTGTGGATCATTGTTGTCTCGAGATGGCAACTGTCTGGTTCAAGGAGCGATCCAATTATGAACCAGAAACATCACTAGTGTTCTCATCTTGGCCAAAAATCCAGAGAACAGCATTCCAAAACACCATAATAAAAATTTACTGTTTTTTAAATCCTGCTAATCCAGTAGAAATCCCAGGCTTAACTGCCTTCAGTTCGCTTTAGCTTTGTGAGGACAGCATGGACAGGGTCTATGACAAGTGTTTCTTTCTGATCAACCACTGAGAAGACTTTCACCGACCTAGTAGTCTGGTTTAGGAGTGAGCCCACCTCTTTGCTTTTAGCCTGACAGGTCAGTGTGTTAGCAAGCTCCTGCCTAAAGCTTCTGCTGACCATACAGTACAACAGGAAATTGGTGGCTGAGTTTAAGTTCTGCAACATGTTGGCCACATCACTAATAATGTTTATAAGGATGCCGTAGTCGTTGCGGTCAAACTCGGTGTAGTTGTATTCAGTACGAAGGATGCAATACGTGACAAATCGAGGAAGGCTCAGTATCACAAATGATGCTGAAACCGTCCCAAGTAAAATAATGGTGCGTCGAACGACGCCACGCTTCCTTGCACCCCTGATGACCCTCCGCTCCTCCTTGGTAAACAACTGACTGGACCTGCTCAGGTGAAACACAATCAGTGAGTTGAAAATGATGACAAGAATGATTGGAATTCCACCTGAGAGGAACGTGGTGACCAAGACCAGAATGGTGGTGAATTTGGCTTCTCTATAATGACAGCGTAACATAGTGACATTTTGCCCGTCGACCGTGACGTTAACTGGCGTGACGGTGTTGATCCAGCTCATGGGCACTGATGCTATGTGAGACAGCAGCACAACAGTCACGCAGATGAATAGAGCGGTGCATGCCCGATGGAGCCGTTGTTTTCCCATTGTGATGCTCAGGACCAAGTAGCGCTCAATGGTGAACATCACAACTATCCAGGACGAGCTGTAGAGGGCACCGTACTGCAGGAAACACATTAGGCCACACCATGGTTGCACGTGCCAGAAAGGTTCCACCTGCAGGAAAACAAGGCAAAGGTCTAGAAGGATCACCCACACCAAGTAAAAGGTGTCCATCAAAGCGAGGCAACTCAGGTAAACCGTTGCCGTCTTGGACATGCCGCATTGCCGGAAGCGGATCATGTAAAACGTGAAGAGGTTGGCTGGAGAAAAACGTGAAATGAACAGTTTTAATTTGGTTATAACTCACAACATAAATTGTTAATATTCTGAACTAAGAATAAATACTCAAATCAAAGAAACACACATCATTTTTTAGTGTGTAATGTAGAGATATTCTTGGGTCCAAAGAAATGTATCCGAGCCCGAATCACCTGAGGTGCATAAATAATTTTTTTTAAAAGAAAGACCCGACCCGAGACAAAATCGAGAAATATAAACCCTGATTAAAAAATTCGAATTATTTTGAGTCCGACACGACCCTGTGCCAATTTTTATAACCCAACTGGACCCGAATGTAAATGGCACTGACTCCATTTATGCTAAAATGTGCATATAAACTTGATTGACAGGTCTGGCTCAATGAAAATTAACCTACCACCAGCCACACAATGTCACAAGCGCTTTTGGCATACACAGGACGGATTAGAAAAGGACTCCATAGCTAATAGTAACCAATACACCAAAACATGGTTAATACACTTAAACCACAAAAGAACCATGGTTAATTTTTGTTAGGGTTGACCTGGACCAGCTCTGGTCTTGGGTCAGACCTCAGGTTTTCGGATCTAAGTGGACCCTTGAAGACCTCTAGTGTAATGCTATTGGGTAGGACTTTTAACTTTTTATGCCCCAAAATGTATTTGTGTTAAATGACGTCTAAACTAAAAGGATCAGGTCATATTTTATCCTGCTTATTTGCTGTCATAAACTTGCCCCAAACTCATAGACTGTAAAAAATAGCCAAAACCTCATGTGTCAATTTTGATGTACTCACCTGGAATTCCCATTATGCACAGCAGAGGGTAGTAAACCTTCTGAACAGCGATGAAGACATTCACCCCATCCATTGTGATCAAATCCACACTTGATGGGGAAACATAACCACTACAATAAAGGTATTGTAGAGACAGATGTCATTTTACTTTAGATAAAGACTGTATTCTGTAGACAGATGTTTTAAATAATAATAGCCATATACTATTACACTTATAACAACACAGCCAAATAATGATTACATTTTATTATTTGTGCAGTTATTACACAAATGCACAAACAAACACACACTCCCAAACATCACATGCACAAAACAAACTTATTCAGAAGAAGTGAAACCAAAACAATCAAAGCAGACTGTAACATGAAGACAGCTAATGTGTCCCAGAACTGTTATTGTTATAGCAGCTGGTTCCTTCCTAAATGTTAATGGTAAACCATTTTGATTATAAGTATTTATCAATGTAATAATAGCAATGCAAAAACTACCAAGTGTAATAGACTTCCAAAAGAACTGAGAGAATAATGGAAATGACAGGACATTCTGGTTTTACTAAAAAATTAAAAATATTGTTACTGGGGTTTTTACATATTGTAATGCGCTATTATTGTGCCTGATTAAATAAATAAACAAACAAAATAAACATGCAACTTTACAAAGCCTCCTGGTTCTATTTAATATTTAAAATAACATTTTATTTTACAGCATCTTTGTTACACATTACATACACTGTAAAAAAATTTGCTGTAATTATGCAGCTGGTTGCCAGTAACTTACTGTAGAAGATAAAGACTGAAAATGTTTCATGTTCATTTAACTTTAAATAAACCGTTGCAAGTAAATAACATACATGTAAAATCTACAGTAAGTTAGTAATACCCAGTAATACTGTAATTTCTACAGACATTTTTACAGTGTATGCTATAGTGTATTAGTTACATGCAAATTACCCTAAACCAACCATATAGTAAGTACATGTTGTTAATCATTATTACTTAGTAATGTATAATTACACTGCAACAAAGAGACAAAATAAACCGAAAAGTTTGTTAGATTTTCATTAGATGTTTTTGTACATGCACACATATACTGTAGGTCATTTCAGCTATTCAGTACATTCTTATGTCCCATCATATGTGTTTTTAATATATTGAACAAAATATAACAGTTTATAAAGATGAAAATCGCATTATTTTCCTAATAAAGTGTAAATAGTATACAGATGTCCAGATTATTGCAAATTTTTGCCACGTTTCTAGGTCAAATGATGGTTTAACTAAAAAATAAATGTCAGGTGAATAACTGAAATGCACTTGAAGCATGATTTTTTGAAGAGTACTGCATAACAGAAGTGACCCATAAGCAATAAAAAAAATCTAAATATTATATTGATAATAACATTTTGATACCCATTATAACATTTTTTATAATATATATATATATAAAGGTTTTGATGATAAACTTACAGTAGGTCCCAAATCTGCACAGCTGCAGCCAAGTTAGGAGTTAAATGAACTGTAAGACATGATATACTCTGATCTGATACAAGTAGGAGGGCTCACATGTAGCCTTAATGACACGCGCACACACACACACACACATGATAAACATTTTAAGAAATCACATCTGTCTCTGTAATAGACTCTAGTAAATGAATATTAGCTACATGGAGGGTGCCGCTTCAATAGGAGATGGTAGGGCCATTTCTAGCCATTTTGATACCCAAGGCGTAACCCCTTTTGACATCCCCCCCCCCAAACAAGATCATACAATTTTACATGCGATATTACATACAAAAAACACAAATCATGTAAATATCATGTGATCATGAAACACTAAAATCTTAAGTGCATTAAATTAAACAAAGCAGTTAAATATTAAAGTTCATTAAAGTTTTATAAGGGAAAATAATTTTGTGTGTTTTTACTGAACCAATTTTTAAATTAACCTGTGAACCCTTTGATCTAATGGTGGTGTTGAAAATGCAAACTTCACATGTCATTAATGATCAGGCTGTAACTGATAGCCCTCTGATTCAATAGCATATCAGATTGAAAGCACTCCAGCATAATGGTGCTAGAGGAACTGTGGGGGCAGCAATCACATTTTATGGTGGCTGTTCCCAGGTTGTGCCACATCAGATTTTGAAATACATTTGAAGATGTGCATACTATGTGAAAGACATATTTTTATTAAGTTACTACAAATCAACACTCTATTCCTGTACTACAGTTATACATGGACATTTATTTTTACTCTGATTTTAGTAACACAATTTCATTTTTGGGAAAAAACTGTATGTGTATGTAAATTTGTGGGTACTTACTACGGATAAAACTGTTCACTAGTTTAATTAAGCTTCATTTACTTAAGGGCAAATCGCCACAAGTGCATTGTTTGATAATTATTACATATCAATTATCATTAAAAAATATGTGTTAAAATGTGCAGTGGCTCAGTGGTTTATGTAGATTGTCTATAAGGTTGGTGGTTCAATCCCCGGCTCCACCTGACCAAGTGTCGTGGTGTCCTTGAGCAAGAACCCCAGCTGCTCCCAATGAGCTGGATGGCACCTTGTATGGCTGACACCGCCGTCGGTGTATGAATGAATGGGTGAATATAAATGCATTATATAAAAGAGCGCTATATAAATGCAGTCCATTTACCAAAAAAAAGAAGAAAGCCAATACTTTTGGGCAAATCATACAAACTTCTGTCCGATGCTGGTGAAATATTTTGCTGTCCATTCTGTGTTAAACACGCAACATTCAGGGTTGACCTTAATTTTTGTTGTAGTGCTTTTTTTACTCATTCAAGTCAGTGAAGCAGCAGTCAAAATGTATATGCGCTCTTTGGCACCCCCTGCAGCTGGTGGGCCCTAGGCGACTGCCTGGTTTGCCTACGCCTAGAAAAGGCCCTGGGAGAAGTCGTGTGGTTGAAATTGGCAGCACTTTTTATAAATAATTTGCTTATGTTGCAACATGTCAGTCTTAGACTATGTGTTGCAGGGGTTTAAAAAAATACAGAACTCACCCATAGAGATGGATGTGATCTGTAGAATAAGAGGAGCAATGCTTGTCAAGAGTGTAAAATGTTGTACTTTATTTCCAAATAGGAAACGAGTTAACAAAATGGCATGTTGAAAATGGGAATGGCAGAGATCATTTTAATGTGAAAGGCTAAACCAAATGCATAACTCAATAAACAGGTTTAGAAAACATTACAATGACCACAGTACAATCAAACTAGGAAAAACAATGCCAAAATGCCTTATTCCAAACACATAAAGCCAATCTATGTGATAAAACAAACTACATATGAGAAAGCAATCTTATGATGACTAAGTCTATGGAGAACCCAATCAATAGCATTAATACTGAGATGAATAACCACGGACTGGTTGTCAGGGCAACTTCAGGAAAATGGAAGCTGATTCTCCCACCTTCACATATGGCAATCAGGAAGTTATTATGAGAGACTTTGTAAAAGCAATCCGAGCGTCACGTGAGGCTGTGTTTGAAACCAAAAATAATGTCGCATCTGGTAATAAACACAAGTGATTTTTAATGACTAAAGACTGAAATGGAATCATACATTAAAAAAAGAAAAAAATCTAATTCATTTTGGGATATTGTAGGCCAGTGGCTCTCAACTAGTCACATCTTAAAGTCACATGTGTCTCTGTGACAGTCTAAGCTCTGTATACAGGGAAAATTCATATTGGGCACATGGAGGGTGAATATATTCTGTATAATCCATATCCATATATTCTAATATATGTTCTATATTATGGCAACATATTATGGTCACTTCTTTGGGGAAGTTACACCACTAGGCGGCCATGTTTGCAATGCATCCAGGCGTTTTAGTCGTGCAAGACTTGAATAGGGAAAAATCATGTGCTAAAACAAAACAACATGATTAAACATTGTTATTTATGTTAAACCTAACATCTAAATGCTATACAACAGCTTATTTTAAGGTTGCTTCAGCTACTGCACGCAGAATGTACAGTAAAGTGCCTCACATGACTATAAAGCCCCTGCTCCAGAAAACTATCAGTCTTTATCGAATGATGATTGGTTCTTTTACCTGGAAGGCGGGACTTCTGTCACTAGAGTGGTCATAATGAGCTTTGCATTGTATCCCATCATAGCAAGTAATATGTTTGGTATAAGCCAAATTAGGCATATTTCAGCACTGACAGGTTCAGTTATCCAGAAAAATCATGACCAAAAATACATACGGTAAAAAGATAATGACCCAAACTCTTTTAAAAACAGGTTCAATTGCATTGTAATACAAATGTTTCAGTTATTGGCTGCTGAAAACACGTAATCATCAAAATGCAAAAAACAATTAGTCAATAATTTACAAATAAACCACATAATAAATGTTAATGTTTAATAAATAAGGATAATAATTGAATTGAAGACAATAAACTAATTTGATAGTGGTGTTTAAGGATTCATAAATGTATTTTCTTGAGGCAACCAGTTGAGAACCACTATCACAGACAGCAAATAACAAATCTGCGCTGTTTTCAAAAATGAATATGCATCTTAGTCAATAGAATATTTTGGAAACATTATAATCAGATGCCTTTCTATTTGGTTTAATACTGTTATATACCTGGTACCTCGAAAAACTTAACATGATGTATTTTCTCAAACAGTGAGGAAGTGGATAGATGCTAAGATATGGCAGTTTATACAATTAAAAAAACATTATGCGTAAAATAACTTTTGTTTTACATGAAGATCTAATATTTGAAGACACATTTTTAGCATTGTAAAAAAACAGAAGTAATAAAAGAAAAATAAGATACATTTCTCTAGCAGGTTAAGCCTGAAGAATTTCAAAACATCTAGAATATGAAAAGCCTTGAATTTGAATTCCTCTGCCTGGGACGAAATCTCACAAGCAGATGAGAGAACAAATAAATGACATACATTCTTATAACCCAAACATTATGAGCAGACACAAAGACATGAAACATGAAAGTGTTGTGCATTGGCAGGCATCAAACATGAGTGGATATAACAAAAGTAAAAATAATAACAAACATCTGGTATTTACACAGAATACAGGCATATCATTATAATGGTTATGGTCACAGCCCTGAACAAAAGCTTTTCCACGCCATCTCCCTCCAAAATTCCCTCTACTTTGAACCCCAGCTTTCTCATCTGTAAAAAATCTGTGCAAATGGTTGAGTCTTCTCTGGTTCGGCTAGGGAATGAGGCCACAGGAAATAACAAGAGTTTGTTTGAACCCATAACGCGGTAGCTGCCTCCAAACAGGAGGTCAGTGGAGGGGGCATACAGGATACCCCAGGAAGGGTGAGATCAGGGTAAGTCCAGGATACTGAGTTTAGAGGTTGTCTCCAGGCTGATATTGAGGTTCGGTTGCCGTGAAGTAATCCTCAAGGAAGGCCTGTAGGTACTCAAAAGTGGGCCGCTCCTCTGCATCTTTCTTCCAGCACAGAACCATCAACTCGTGTAGAGAACTCGGACAGTCCTGAGGGCACGCCATCCGGTAACCGCGCTCCACTTGTTCCAGTACTTCCCGGTTATTCATACCTACCAACAATAACAGAAAAAGTATGTTTCAGCTTTGCATGGCTGTCAGTATAAGGATTTAAAGGTTATAGCATAGTTTCAATGTCCATTGGACAATTTATTATTTCACAAAAAAAGTTCCTAAATGCACATTTTAGACCATTTTCTATTGGTTGTCTTTTTTTGCTATCCAGTTGGTACCTACATACAACAAAAGCAAACTTCAAAAGCAAGGAATCCATAGGACTACGCTAATATATGTCTTTTGAAGTAAAACAATGTGTTTGTGGGAGAAAATTATTCATTTTTTTCAGTGTATTTAATGATCGATGCGTTGCATTTAAATATAGATCGAAAATAGTGGCAGGCACACCCGCAAGGTAATATGTAACGTGATATCATCTAGAATCTAGATGAAACACATAGTCAAGTGTTGTTTTACATATTGACGTGGACCCGGTGTGCCACCATTTTTGATCCAGATGTGTTTACATTTAAGCGTAACGTATCGATCATTATATACGGTAAAAAAATGTTTTCCCTCACAAACAACAAACATACTGTTTCACTTCTATAGATATGAACCTACTGGAGTCACATGGAACAGAATAAACAAGCTACCAGCTTCAAACCATCTTAAATCTGTTAAAACCAGCTTAGCCAAGCCTCCAGCCTGGTCAAGCTGGTTTTAGCAGGCAGGTCAGCTGGTCTTCCAGCCTGACCAGTTAAAGGAACACTACACTTTTTTTTGAAAATAGGCTTATTTTCCAGCTCCACTAGAGATAAACATATGAGTTTTACTATTTTGGAACCCATTCAGCTAATCTCCGGGTCCGCAATGATATTACGCAGTGCCCGAAAATAGTCCCCAGCTATTGAAAGTTTCCAAGGGGAATACTTTCGGGCACGGTGTAAAATCACTGCGCCTCCTGCAGCCATGTTACATCAGCAAAGACCTTGATTATTACGCCAGAATGAGAGTATAGTTCTTAGCCATATCTGCCTAGGAAATCAACATTTTTCATTTTCTGTCGGACTACAGAAGAGTCAAGTTTTAAATAGGAAAAATATTGAAACTCTTTGGTTATTTTTTAGCGCAATGCTAATGGTCTAATCAGATTCAATGGATTATGCTAAGCTATGCTAAAACTGGTACTGCCAGACCCGGATATCAGCTAAATGGATTCCAAAACGGTAAAAATCAAATGTTTAACTCTAGGGGAGCTGGAAAATGAGTATATTTTCAAATAAAGTGGAGTGTCCCTTTAAGACCAGCAAAAAAGTGGCCAAACCCCCTATAAACCAGCTAAATTAGCTAAAACCAGCAAGTAGGCAATACATTGGGTGAAAACAAACCTATTTGATATAAAATATGAATACTGACACTAAAGGCCTGACTTAATCCATATAAGACCAGAATATTATAAAGACATGGGGCTCTGTTGACCCAGAAAACAACCTAGAAACTGCATGACAACATTCAGAACCACTTTGAGGCACTATTATAAAGCAAGCTACAGGTATATGAAAACACATGTTGCAAAGTGAAATTGTGTAACATATATTGGGGGGGACTGAAAAGACAACTAAAATGTCATTCAACAGCTAAATCTTTTTGAAACTTTAGCGGCAGGGCAAAGAGGACCTCTTCTATCAGATGAGATCATATAACAGAACCTGATTTATAAAGCCAGAAAATTCATCATCGCCACATGGGACTGCATTTAGAGAAGAACACCTGAAAACATCTGTTGATGATGCAATATGCTTTTTTTCCCACCCATTGTATTCCTATGACATGTGAATAGTTTTGGAAGAACCGGCAGGATTTTTACTAGTGGTCAGCCAATAAAGATTTTCTAATGATTGATAATGATAGTGCTCTAGAGAGCAGATCAATGGCAAATCCAGTGTGCATATTTTTACATAATGACTAATGAATGAATTACTAAAATGAATAGCTCCTGCTAAATGCTCTTCCCAAATAGTTTAGGATAAATGTAGTTTAAACTTCAGGATTACATTTATAATTTCACATAACATCTAGTGAGCACTCCATAGAGAACTATTAACTAGTTTTATTTCATTTTATGATCATACAATACATACTTTCCGCTATGATTTACTGACTAATAACTTGCACTGATAGATCTTAAAATATGTCGGTGTCATTGATTTGTCTCAAGATATACACCAGTAACGTCTTTTTCTAAAGCATGTTTATAAAAGTGGCTTAAACATCTTAATAAGTCCTGGCTTTAGCTAAGCCTTGTCTTTGAAACTGTGCCGTGGAATAGCAGTTTGTAGAGTTTACCTGGATAAGGCACTCGGCCTTTAGTCACTAACTCTGTGAGCAGAATTCCAAAAGACCAAACATCAGATTTAATGGTGAACTTCCCATACAGAGCCGCTTCGGGAGCCGTCCACTTTATGGGAAATTTAGCTCCTGAAATACAGAAATTGAAGAAACAAAATAGCCAGAAAAGGTTTTAAATAAACTTTTTGCAGTATTTTGAAATATTCTGTCAAAATCAAATAAAAGTTGACTCTTAATTAATTGAACTAATTCAATGTGTCTAAATGCCATTTTGTGTCTTTAAAGGAATTGTCTTCGAAAAAATTTTCTCATAGTTTACTCACCCTCATGCCATCTTTTTTAGGCCATGTCCACATGTACACAAGTATTTTCAAAACCAAACTTTCTTTTATGGGGTTTGGCCATTCGTCCACACGCAAACATGATATCAGGTGCCAAAAACTGAACTTTTATAAAAACTCCTGCCAGGGTGAATTTTAAGAAACTCCGGTTGCAGTGTTATCATGCTGAGCGGAAAATCTGCGATGGCTTCTGATTGGCCAACATAGCTTTACGGTTAGAGATATATTGCCATATGTTGGTTTGGCATGCTATTGACACCGCTTCATACCGGGTTTGTACATGTCCGTGTGGACTAAGCCTTAAAGCGTTTGAAATCAGCTAAAGCATAACTGAGCATCCTAAACTTTGCTATAAGTTGATTTGAGAGGGGAAAATGTATAAAATTGAATCTATACAAACTGAATGCATACAAATTGTGTTCTTCCTCTGAGCAATAATGGAATGGTCCATTTTACTTATAAAATATATCTGCTGCTGAATTTCTATCAACCGGCGAAACATTCGCTTACCCTCTTTCTTAATAAAGGACAAAAAGAAGCTGTTTTTTCACAGAATTAACTCATTTTCTAATTAAACTTCACACTGTGATTATTTTAATGTGAATATCATTATCAATGGTTCTATTGTTTTTCTATTACACCACTACATCTGTAAGTAAATCATTTCAAATGCAGAAATATTACTACTTATAATAACAATGGTTTATCAGGTTACTGATGTTGCACTGCTCACTGTATATATCTGGGATGTCATGAGGATAAGTAAATTATAAGAGCTTTTTACACTTTCATGCTGGTCCATGGTTAGATTACTATCATTTTATTTTTTTAAAACATCTACTGCAATGACAGTGATGCCTTTACATAAAGTAGCATGACATGGTGTATTTTTAGTGTTTTTTCAATGTTGCACACATTACACCCCTTAAAATATTTTGAGCATAACATGGTTTGACAAAAACACTCACTATATAAAAAAAACGTATTGGTTTGTAATGACTAGAGGGAAAATAAATAATGACAAGATTAAAATTTTTGGGTGACCTATTTCTTCAGGACACCTATTAGAGACATTACCACCCAAACACAACATGTAGGTTATTATCAGCAGCGTGAAATACAGATATCTGTGGAGGAATAACTCTTCTTTGTGAGGCATGTTTCTCACCTTGTCGGGCCGTGTACTCATTGTCCTCAATAAGTCTGGCCAGGCCAAAATCAGCGATCTTACACACCAGGTTATCACCCACCAGAATGTTAGCGGAGCGCAAATCTCTGTGAATATAGTTCATTCTCTCGATGTAGGCCATACCTCCAGCCACCTACACAAACACACATTCAGATAAAATGTCCAGTAAATGTACTTATCCCGCAATAGTTAGTTTGTCCAGAACAAAGCATTCACATAACTAATCTGGGTATTATACTTAAGCCGCAATAGTTAGCCTGTCTGGAACGGAGCTGATTTAAACCACAATACTGTATGACACTTGCATTACATGTGAACGGCCCCTACGCTAATAGGGTTCTGTATCTCTCTCCCTGTCTCGACCTCAACCCCGAGGACAATGAGACAAACAGACCCAGTTCCTGCAGCTGTGAAGGTCATCACACCACTGATCTACTGGCTGTCCTTCAACGTGATGCCCAGCCGATGACTGACCAACGACCACCGGCGGAACCAGTTTAATCTGCTTACCCATTCACATACCCTGATAGTATTTATATATATAAATATAGATGTATCTCTCTCAGGGTTTTTTCTCCTACTAGGAGTTTTCCCCCTAGACTAGCCAGGAGAGTTTTTCTCCTAGGGGGTTTTTCATCCACTGGAGAATCTTTTCTATGCTTTATCCTACATCTATTAAAGTAAAGCTGCTTTGAAACAATTAACAATTGTGAAAAGCGCTATATAAATAAAATTGAATTGAACAGTGCAAATACTAAATCTGCAAAGTCATGTTATAAGTTAAAGTGTATCCCATCTATTAAGATTTGTATGACTTAATAGATTCATGCTGGTATTGGCTATATAAATATATAATTAAGTAATGTAGATTATCTTTTCAGACGTACTTTAGTATTTATCAAAAGACTAAACAAAAGTGAATTAACTCTTTCACTACCATTTACAAATTATTTTGTCAATTAAGAGAAAACGCTTCCCTGCCAATGACGAGTTTTTACAGCAATCCATATTTCCGCTATTATCCACTAGGTGTTCTTACCCAACTTATAAAACACTAAAGCATCTACGGAAAGTCCTTTACAAAAATGCAATTATTTCTACTTCTTTTCTCAAAATGTGGTATTTTTTAAGAAACACACCCATATTTGAGACGTGACAAAAAAAGAACAAATGAAGATAGGATGAAACTGTTTTTTTTCTTTTTGTTTGAAAGCAGATGGTCTGTTCTTTCATTTGATATATTGTATGTTTATAGATTTAAATAAGACATTTTTCTGGAAGACATTAAACTTTTGTGAAAATCCCCAAAAAAGAGGCATCATTCTTAGTTTAGTGAAGTATATACTATATTGCTGTACCTGAGCAGCCATATCAACTAAGTTGGGCAGCTTCAGCGCTCGTCCCTCCCCATCCTTCAGGAAATCTAGAAGACTTCCTAAAACATATCAGATGCACATGTTAGCTTCGCCAATGAAGGAGACATTCTTCTACAAAAAAATATCTTCATGGTAGTACTGACACAATCATAATTTAGAAAACCAAATTAATTTACATACCAAACAACAATTCAACTTTAAAACAAAAATAAATATTAAAAACAAAACTACTAATGTCTCAGCTGTGCTAAATACTCTAACACCATGTCCTAACTAAACGCGACGCCGCGACGCGCACTAAAGGCTATCTTCAGAGTTTTTGTCATAACCGAGCGTGATGCGAGTTTCAATTTCTGTAATGTCACTGCCATGGGTGGACTGGGACAAAAAAAATCGGCCCTGGCATTTTGGACCAGACCGGCCCCTTGTTTGATAAACGCACACATTTTCTGTCTTATTGGTCCCTTAAATGTGTATACCAACCATGACATAAAACAAGGTTAAACATAAGGCTTTGACTCTGTTTTGTTTGTCAGCTCTGAGGGTGAAGATCTCGCACCCACTTTTATAAATCATTATCGAGAACAAATTAATTTACTGAAAGCTACCAAAACAGGCTAAAAGTGTAACCAAAGGTGTGGACGGACTTTGTTAACATGAGAAGGAAACACAGGTCTATTTATGGATATACTGTTTTTGGATATACTAATTTTGTTTAAATAAAAGGGAACAAATGAAACATTCTCCTTCTTAAAAAAAACAAAACAAAATCAACAATATGATAACTTTAAAAATAAAAATCTTTAAAAATTCAAGTAGTTGCATCTCTGGATTTGCAAACTGTCGGAATTTTTTTTATATAAGAATGCATTTTCTGTAATGCAACTTTGAAACAATATGCATTCATGTGTTAAGCACTGTACAAACACTCAAACTAAGTGAACAGAGACTCTCGCCTTCTTTCTTTTAATTGGTTGGAATTCTGATTAGCCCCGTAATTCACGTTCGTCTTAACAAAAATTCAATTTCTTTTATTTGATTCAAAAATCTTGCTCGGTCGTGTAATTTGATTGGTTGGGAGTTGTTTACGACGGCTTCTGTGAACAGAAACTCCAGCCTTCTTTCATTTTGATTTGTCAACATTTTGACACTGTAACTACATCTGTGAAGAAAATAGCCTTTGGGCGGCAGAGCGTGTGTCAAGGGCCGGTGGTTGCTCTTGCGCTATTTTTTTTAATGCATTACGCTGGCAGGACCAAAGTTAAAGGGGTTAATGCTTAACGATGTGATTGGGCCAGCCCAATGTCAATCGGGCCGCTGATCAACTGTATGGATTAATGGGCAGGTCAGAAACGATAATATATCGAAAAAAGTGTCAGACTCGGGACTGTCGGCCCAAATAGCTCCGCGGCCCCCCGGGAAAATGCCCGGTATGCCAGATGGCACAGCGAGTCAGTGACCATGTGTGTTTTAAAGGAGGCAGCAACAACAGCAGTGAAGTCGGTCCAAATAAAACACACAGTGTTGTAATCATTATTATTATTTCTTTATAACTTGTGGCCCACATTGCTCCATATGACCAATTCGCCCCTGCATCCGTGCAAGGTCTCTACTGGGGTAACTCACCGGCCCACATAAAAAAATGGTCTGGCCCCTCTGGCATTTGTCAGAATTGCCAGATGGCCAATCCGCCCATGGTCACTGCTGACTACACAAAGTTCTTCGCATCATGAATATTAACCATCAAACATGGATGAGGAGACTGATTAAACGTTTATAAGCAGAAATATAAAACAAATCCCTCAAGTTTCACATGGAAAACCATAAAAAGCTGAGGGATGCTCTGTATGTGGATGGGCTCTTCAGCTGCAGTGCGAGAGGGTGCAGAAACTGAGAAAAACTGCTCTGATTGGCTGCGTTGTGTGATTAATTGTGTCGCGCCACGCCCCTTTTGGCATTCGGTGTGAACAGACAAATAGCCTATCACTGGAATCACACTATAGCGTCTGGTTAGGACATGGTGTAAAATCTCCTCCTCTTCCTTATTACATTAGCAACAGCATCTGACCTTTGCCCATGTACTCCGTGACGATGTAGATGGGCTCCTCAGAAACCACAGCGTAGAGCTGCACTAGTTTATCATGTCGTAGTTTCTTCATGATCTGTGCTTCCTCCAGGAAGGACTCTGGAGACATGGTGCCGGGCTTTAGGGTCTTTACAGCCACTTTAGTGTTCCCGTTCCACGTACCTGATAGCAAAAAACACATAACTGACAGTTAGCACACAGTGTCTACCATAAAAAAATGACATTTATGCATAAAAAATGACATTCATGCACAAAAAAGGCGGCATTCATGCATTAAAAAATTGTTTTATGCAATGTATCTCTGCAATTAAAACAGCTCTTTCTATGAGTGGTTACTTTGATCTTTTTTCTTACTATGAATAGGGCAAATTCTAATTCACTTAAAGGGATCATTCTTTATTTATCCTCATGTTGTTTTAAACCTGTATACATTTATTTTTCTGATGAACACAAAAGAAGATATTTTAATAAATGATGGTAAGCACAAAGCTGATTTTAACCACCGACTTCCATAGTAGGAAAAACAAATCCTATGAAATTCAATGGGAACCCTCTGTGCTTTCATAGTATTTGTTTATCCCACCATGGAAGTCAATGGTTTCCACCAGCTGTGTGCTTATCACAGTGGTGGCCGGTGACTTCTTTTTTGAGGGCGCGATGCGAAGCTTGACATGACATGTATTTAGCCCGTTGTGTGTGGCTTGTCATGTCAAAATATGTGATCGGCGCGTCATGTGAACCTATGTGCATCACACGTCACGTCAAAACAAGTGCCTGCTGCAGACTCGTCCGAAGGGTCCACAATAAAAGTGATGCTCGCCTTTGCCAGATACTGTACTCACTTAATATCATTTGTAATCAGAGTTTAGTTTAAGTAAGTGTCTTGCAAGTATTTTGTGAACGTGAGCGTCTCTTTTATAATAAACCCTTTTGACGTGTGTACAGCAGGCACCCACCTTGACAAGACACATGATGCACATGGTTATCATGACGCAACAAATACATATTTTGAATTCGCGCCCCTCGAAAAAGTCGTCACCGGCTGCCACTGGCTTTTCATCAATTATCTATATTTCAATTATCATCAATTATCTAAGTGTTCATCAAAAAACAAAAAAGAAATTCATACAGGTATAAAACAACATGAGGGTGAGTAAATGATGACATAATTTTTAAAGCTGTGCAGTTCTACAAAACTGGCACTTTGAAGCTGAAAGTTTACTTTAGGATTACACTGGGCTTTAGATTTTTGTCTGTTTTCATTGCAGGACATGGTGTTTTATTCAACAAAAAACCAGGTTGATAAATCCACAGTGCTTCTTGCCTTTAAAACACTTGATAATGGAGATTCAGTATTTAATTCTGTTTTCAAATCTCAACAGCCGATAGAGTCACACAACACACACAGTTTACAAGCGCAGTCATTAGATATATGAGTGTTGGGGAAAATAAAGTTACATCATAACATCTAAGTCAAAGTCACTACTGTACATTGGAGCTAAAAAACACACAAATGAAGTCAGTTATATTGTGTGCACACCAAATGCGTAACGTAATTTGTACTCATTCTTGTACACTTGTCTTTAATCTGATTTCGAAATGTGTTAATTAATTCATTTTAAAAAAATTCAATTTTTTATATTAAAACATCCAAAAACCAAGATCGCTGAAGAAGTAGCCAATCACTTTTGCAGTCTTGTAACTGGAAAAGCTTAGCAGTTTTTATTTTTTGCTTTTCAATACTGTGTGTGCGCATGAACTACTCAAGGCCTGCAGTGTCCTAAAGGCAAGACAGATCATGGAGATATTTTGGGATGCAGATGTACAGGGAAGTGTTGGGCGAGGGATGTGCACAAAGGTATAGCGAAACATTTTCTTTTTCCGAGTGGATCATCAAGACTATTGGTCATCCCAGTTGTCAATCATTCTGATGATACGTTGACATAAGGCCGTTGTACGTGCTCGTCCCTTGGTTAGCTTTCTGCACATGCGCACTTTCAGGTGTATATATGTGTGGTGAGCTACGGTTTCAGCCATCCATTGAAGCTCGCGTTCTCACCGTGTTTTTCAAAATGTCTGAGGGTCGCAAGAGAAAAAGTGTTTACGAATTATATGGCAAGAAGAGAAAGGCCTCTAAAGAAAGAAACAAGACCAGAGTGTTTTTGGGAGACTATTTCACACAGGTTGGGCTTCCCACTGATGCCTCAGTCGCAAAGTTTCTATTCGACAGGTAAAGTTTGTCATGCTATTTGTAGAAATCCATTTAAAATCACTGCTAGTAAAAGTTGAAGTCACGAACCGCGCAGACACGGTAAACATCTCAATGTATGAGACATGCCGGCAGCAACTTGTAAACAGAGCGAAGAGAAGAGGCTCGTGCATGCTCTCTGTCTCTCGTGCACACGTTTAATAATAGGCGTTCCCTCTCTGGAGCAGGTAGTGTGTTGCGCATGTGCATTTTTTTTTTAAAAGTGAAGGGGCAGTTCTTTTCAAAAATTCGGGAAAATCTTCCGCTATACCTTTAATGTAGTGGTTTGAGAGTAGATGAAACTGAGTAGAGGCATTAGTCATAATAAAACACCCATGATACTCACTGTTCTAATTCTTACCTGTATTTATTAACACTGACGTCAACAAGTAAATGAAATCATGCTCTTACAGTATTACAGTATACAAAATTAATATCTGTGGACCGAAAAAGTGCTCTGGTTTGTCTAAGTAAACATTTTCTTGTGAAACCTGACAAAAATGTATTCAAAAACTTTAATTTTAAAAGCTACATTAAGTAAGGGATCAAAATCATGAGGACACATGTTCATCTAATCCTTGAGAGTCAAACAGGTCAACTGCTGTTGTCTGTAATGGAGAAGCTAACGATTGTTTGGTTTTTAAAGCAAAGCTTTCGGATGTCTTGCTTATAGTACAGTACAGAACTTGAATATAGTAAACAAGTTGTTTGGACTAATTTAATACTGCTTATTTGGTTAATTGTAAAATGCACTGTATGGAAAAGAACCTCTTCAAAAACTCTCCTTTGTTTATATCTGAATAAATAAGTAAATACAATGATGCATTCAAGTCCTGTTCGTAAGGGCCAAGTGGTGTTTACAATGGATGGTTTTATTGATGCAAGATACGAAAATACAGCAAGTTTTGTTGTTTTAAATTTATTTATGAAGCCACTGAATTCGTTGTCAGAAAATAGATACAAAACTGGACATTTTCTATAAAACAAGTGTATTATTGTTCAAATCATAGCTAAAGCGTATCAAAAACTAACATTACTGTGTAAATTAATGTATACAATCTTAACTACAAATCGGCTGCCAAACCTCCCTTCACATAGCGCTGATCCACGATCGCCATCTCCCCTCATCTTTAGGAAACCAAAACATTTGTTATTTTTGTTATTTACCAGGTATTTGTTCCAGAGTTCAGTTTAGCCACTAGCCATACCATTAAACAAACAGAGGCCGGTTGCATAAAACTTTAAGACTAGTCTTAAGTTAGTCATGAATTTTTTTCTTCAAGACTGATCATAACTGTTTTAAGTATGTTACATAGAAAGGTAGATTGGTCTCATTTAAATCCAAATAATAAGACTGATTAGCATTAACTAATTGCTAGGCAGTCAGAATCATTCTTAAGACGCAGTCTTAATGTCACGGCTATGTTTACGCATCCGGCCACAGAAGTTAAGTTCAGTCTAGACGCGTAACCATGACAATGCACGTGCTTCAGATGAAACAGTCTATACTAAACATAATACAAGGTTGTACATTTTTGGGTTCATTACTGTACCTTAAGGATCTACTGTATACCTTTACAGGTACAGTTAACTGTTTTGTACCCCTTAAATTTATCTGTTACAGCATCGTTCCTTAATGTGCACAATAGGTCCTAAGGGTATAATATTGTTCCCCCAAAAGTACAACATTTCATTTGTTGTATACCCATAAAGGTACAAAAATTAACCTTTGAGGGTACCACCCCAGCGACAGAAAAGGTAAAGTTTTGTTCTTTTATTTCTGACAGTGTATTGTAGGGTTACATAATAATTGCTATATTGCAATATCACATTTTGTGCTGCTTATTTTGCTGTTAAAAAGCCGGACAACCATGTTGCATCCATTTATTACACAATGTTTCTCACTGACACGCCCCTAACTTGTAAACTATGGGCTAAAAGAAAATCTTGAGTATTTATGTTTATTTGTTTATGAGCTTTCATCGTGTAAATGCTATATATCCGACATGATTTGAATACACCACAAGTATACCAGTTGAGAGTGAGTAAATAACGACATAATTTTCATTATGGATAAGATATTCCTAAATGACACGGATATTATAAGTAAAGTTTGTGTTAAGGTGGTGGGTGAAAAATGACAAAGCAGTGTAGTAAGGATTAGATGAACAAGTTTCGTTCCTAAACTTCGATGAGAGCGTGGAAGATGAGGCAATTTTCTTACCATACCAGACATCAGCGAAACACCCTGCCCCAAGCTTCACTTCCAGTGTCAGAGACTCACGGGCGATTTCCCAGCAATCATGGCTAAGTCCCACAGTATCAGGGATGTAGACCATGCACATACCAGTTAATGTAAAGCACAAACCATCGGCACTCTCTACAGGGAAAGGGAGGAGTGGGAGGAGAGGGGTTAACTGTGGAGACGGCGGGGAACATGCAACCAGAGTGATGGAAGGCTTTCATGTTGTTTGAGAGGGTCAGTCACTTTACAATGACAGTGATATTGAGACACGTGCCGTCATGAGGCTCATGGGATAGAATTGTTTCCTCACTTGTGTGTCATGCTACTTTAAATCTTTCATTATGACAACACATTCCTGAAACCAAATCAGCTTAAATATCTGAACGTATGTAAAGGGACTTCACCCATCACCATGACCTCCCTCCATCTCTCACAGTGGGAGGGGCCATACCCATCCAAACCTCCCCGAACTGGCCGTTGCCCAAGCGCTTTATGAGTTGCAGCGACTCCCGTGGGATCTCCCACACGTCTTTGGTTTTGACAGACAGGTCGGTGAGCCTTGGCATTCCTTTGTGGCAAGGGACCACCAAGCGACAGCAAAGCCCCGCTGCCCTTTCTGAGCGCAGACACAAAACATTCAGAGAGAAATGAAAGCATGAGAAGAGACTTGCGATAAAGATTGAATGCAGGAGCTTGCAGTATCAGGATTGCGAGAGTAACACTGTTGGGTTGTTTAGCTTCGATCTGTCTCTTGTAGATGTAACCTACAGTAGCAATCTCTCCAGGACCAATTTCACATGAAGTTTACAGAGATTTACATCGCTAGTTATAATATTAGGTTATGTACACTGGTTATTGATGGTATACACTACCGGTCAAAAGTTTTGGAACACTCGCTTGTTCTTTGTTTATATATTTTTTTCACATTACAGAATAATAATGAACTATGGCATAACACAAATGTAACTATGGGAATTATGTTGATGACTAAAACTAATAAACAATACATCCAAAATAAATCAAAACTCTTGTTATATTTTATCATCTGAAGCGCAGTCACTAAAAATTGCAAAACTGTACTCATGTCATCTTATCAAGAAGCTTCTTGAAGTTTCACCTTAGGATGATTTTAAAGAATACTGAAGGAGTTCACTTTTAATCTGGGCTCCTATTGGCTGCTTTTCCTTCGATATTCAAGTCATCTATTTTAAAAATAATATTTTAAAATAAAGTTTTAGTTTTCTAATAACAGAAGTTTATGTGTTTGGCACAGCTATATTTTTGTCTACAAAAGTAATTTCAAGCATTTAACAATACACTTTCAGATTAAAAGATTTTTAAGATCATAGTTAAAAACTTTTGACTAGTAGTGTATATTAAACCACAAACTGCACAAATATTTTACATTTTAACACAGGGTTCTTAAATGCTTTACTCTGATTGGTTAAGCAACAAATTCCAGTGTATTGTTTGTGAGCAGATGTTCAAACGCTACTGGACAATTTTACTACACAAGTTTGTTTAACAGGTGTACATTTAGAACTATTCTTCTGTACTTCAAAAGCCTGCACTCGCTCAGCCGACCTTCCTTTAAAATTGTCTTATTGCGCAAGACAAAATTGTTCAGCTTTGAACCAGATTTTCCCCCAATTGGTTTGTTACGAACAGAGACAGTAAAAGCATATTTCGAGATTATTTTGTTTGTATGTGTCCAATCCTGTCAAGAACAGAAAGATTGTTTGCTTGCTTTTTGAAACGCGTCTCTCCGTGTTTGCACTTCTGAGTGCCCTTAAACATGTGCACACACACAGACGGAGGACGAATTCCAAACGGTGCTTCGGGAAGAAGATGCAGCATAAACAGTCGCTTCACATAAAGTAAAAATTAAGGTGTTTTTCAGTACTTTATTCACCAAATGTATTTTAATTGACTACAGTATGAGACACAGTAGCGCAACTCTCTCTCAAGTTTATACATCAACAGTTCAG
This sequence comes from Misgurnus anguillicaudatus, assembly GCF_027580225.2. Classification (NCBI taxonomy): domain Eukaryota; kingdom Metazoa; phylum Chordata; class Actinopteri; order Cypriniformes; family Cobitidae; genus Misgurnus; species Misgurnus anguillicaudatus. The sequence continues at coordinate 2,757,473 of NC_073354.2, read as the reverse complement.
ATCTTTGAAGGGTATAGGGATAATCATGTTTGATTGGAGTTGGACCGGACACATTCAAAAACATGTACGTCTGTGCGTACAGAAAATTGTTCACTTTAGCGCCTTTTTGTGGTTAAATTGTTTAAAACTCTTGCATTTAACATTTGCAAGCCTTTGAAACACGTGCAAATGATCAACATTCACCCACAAATCGCATGCGAGCTGAAACGTGTGTCGTGATCTGTACGGAATCACCACTAATTAGTATTAAAAAGACAAACATCTTGAGATACTTGGTAGCCTACAATATTTACGTCTTATGATTGAGCATTAGAGACTTGGGCTTGAGTAGGCTACTTGCTGGTGGCAAGCTTCTCATTTCTCCTAATGAGTCAACGACGACCGGAAGTGAACTTGACCGAGTCATATTGCACAGAAAAATAACGGTATTAACCATTATTTTAAATAAACGATTCTGTTCCGGAACATATATTTTTTGAAAGTTTCTGGTTTCTTTCTGTTCCTTGCAAAACATCAAAAGTTTCTGGTTTTCGCTTTGGTTCCGTGAACCAGTTCAAAGCCTTTTTGTCTAGCACGTCGCTTTGTTGCTATTAATATCCAGCCACACTGCTGGGCTTCAGTCCACCTACAAACGGCAATTTTTGTTCTTATCGGTGTAAGCAGGACAAAAGGCCAACTAAATCCAAATGTATTATTCAAGTCCTGACTTTTGATGTACTTTGGGTTAGGGTCCGATGGAAGAGCAGGTTTATAGGTGCATTAAATCTTGAACACCAGCAAAGTGGATGCTTGCAGGCCAGATTGCATCTTCCTGCTGTGGCCTCTAAAGTACCAAGCAATAAATGTCATTGAATAAATACTGCTTTAAGTTTTTTTTATCACCAAGAGCTCTTTCAAAGTGCAGAATAAATGTTGTTTCTCTCTTTTCTATCTTTATAAAGTGTTCATTTGAGATGTTTTTATATTAAATGTGGAATCTGTTTAATCACAGTGTAATAAAAAGCAAACATTCAGTCTGCTGGTTTCTTTTAGTTGTTTGTCCCTCATTGATTAGTCACTGTACTGGGAATGGCCATCATTTTTATATTTTGCATTCTTTTTCCTACAAAAACCACATCAGTGTTTACTCTGGACCGTAAAGCCGAGATAACAGAACACTTCGCACTGATAGGACGCGTCATTACAGGAAGCAGCTTTTGAGTGCCATCTGCTCTGAGCTTAAAGGGACCCAAGCATGCATCCGGCTCCATCAGCCATCAGCACTGCCAGCCCTCTCGCACATGGCAATAAAAGCCTTTACCAAACTCAGATGAAGAAATCAGATAGTGTGCAAACATGCACGCAGGACATCATAAGAAGAAAAAGATCAAAAACACATGGCACATTTCCTGTGTACTCTAGACTTGGTGTCAAGTTTTAGGGTGTATTTACAGCTTGTTTGTTTGGTAAGCCTTTCAGTTTGCAGTTTAGATGTCCACAAAAAAACCTCAACAGTGTGCGCTTGTTAAAGGTCATCTGGGGTAAATTTCATGGAAATTCTGGTACTGTTAACAAAAGTAAAACATCCTTCCTTTTGGAAGTTCATCATTTAAAATTTACTGAAGCATAATGCATTCATTTCTGTATTCATTAAGAATTGCGTAATGCAATTCTGTTTATTTCTGCAGAAATAGCTTTTTGTGAGCAGCTTGCAGTCTTCCCATCTCTTGCAATGCATATGTAGTCGAAAGTGTATAACCTTGTGTATATTTTGTCGTCAAATAGAAGGAACAAAAGTCTTAAAGGGATAGATCACCTAAAAAATGAATGAAAATTCTGTCATCATTTACTCATCCTCATGTTGATCTAAATCTGTACGAGTTTCTTTAGTCTGTTGAAAACAAAATAAGATATTTTGATAAATGATGGCAAGCACATACAGTATTTTTTCCTGATTATAAAATCAGCGGGTGTCGTCAACTGTGTGCTTACTATCTTTTAACAAAATATTGTTGACATCTTTTTTTATATATGGTATACTGACAGAATTTTCATTTTTGGGTGAACTATCGTTTCAAGCACCTCACAAATTATTCAATTTTTTGTTTTCAATTCTTTGCCATCTCAGTATTTCAGTAAATGCATAGGAAAATGATTTTTTTTTATTCTAAAAGCTGCAGAATAAATAAAGTTGGTGTGATTTTGAGGAAGGGTGGTGTAAACACACTATGATTTAGATCAAGCAGTTGCAAGAAGAAAGTGTAAAAACAGACTATGGGTGGGTTGCACTAACAAGGATTAGGCATAAATCTGGTTTAAATCAAAGCTTATTTTATAATTCTGTTGCACCAAACGTTAAACCTGTTTAAAAATAATCAGGGTTACATTTAAACTGTCATTTTGATCCAGGTTTAAATTTTACAGTAAATCTAAATTATCTAGGTTTATTCCTGTTGCTCCATTACTTTAACTCTCAGTTAGGGATTAAATTTAAACTTGCAAATGTTTAAATATTTAAAAAAAAAATTAAATGCATTTATTATAACATCTCAACAGAGCGAGTAAAGGAGGTCGCACACCGGACACGCAGCTCAGCTCAGTGCCGCGCAGCGTCGCGTCTAGGGCAACTCGGAGATATCGTTAACCAAAAGTGCACATTAAATAGCGCGAGCTTAGTCAGATGGCGTCTACTTAAAAATGCAAAATATACGTTAGCAGCCGATGTTAATCGTTAATGATTTGGGACAAATATGATGTTATTTAATGTTAAACTATGTGAGTGGCACTCTGTGGCGCGACAGGGATTTGAGCAACTTCCTGAGTCAAAGCTGAGCGCCTCGGACAGGCGCCACCTGTCGGCGCCGGTGTGCGTATACTCATAGAAAACATTGTGTTTCGATTTTTTTATGCCATGTTTACACCAACCGTAGAGGCGTGAAGCGCGAGTGATTTCAATGTTAAGTCAATGTGAAGACGCGTTGACGTGCGTCAGGAGGTCCCACGGCGCGGAAGAGGCATTCAGCGCGGCGTGGAAGAAGCTCGCGCAAAATGCGCGAATTGAGCGTTGTGCGTGGTACGCGCGAATGGTGCTTTTGTGCATTTTGCGGTTCACGCAAATTTGCGTCTGACGCCCGAGTTGAAAAATTTGACCTTTGGCGGAATTTCGCGCCGCGTTAACCAATCAGGAGCTTGCTTGCTGCTGTGGTGGCAGCCCCGCCCGGAGTCACTCATTCAACCAACGCTTGATATTGTCCGTAAGCAGTCCGGAGCTATATGACACAAGTTCTTATTTCTATAGAGGAGACAGGAATAAAAAGGGCCTCGCTTGGAAAAGTGTCAGTGAGGACATTGGGCAACCTGGTAAGTTGTAATACACACTTCACTTTTGTGTCAAGTGACGTTTATCGACCCGCGTCGTAAGGTGACCAAATACCATCTGTAACTCTCGATAAATGCACAATCAACATCAGTCATCTTGCAAACAGACAACCGCATAGCACTTGCCCCTCCCACAAGAAGCGGAGTTTGCCTCTGATGCGCGTCAAATGCTTGCTTTTTCCACGCGTCTGCTCTGCTCTACACGGGCGAATGCATCCAAATTGTTCAAGCGGCAAACCACACGCTGTAGACACGATTTTGACGCCTGAAACGCGGTTGGTGTAAACTCAGCATTAGAACGGCGCGGCGCTGAGCTGCGTGTCTGGTGTGTGACCCCCTTTAGGCGGCCCAAAAAGATTATTAACAGCACCGGTGACAGCTACCGACGCTCGTATGCGCTTCTCCTGTGTCACGCGCTCCAGCCAGAAACTGAAGGGCAGTGAATGAACAGACACACGGCGCGCTTTATGACAAATGCGTTGACAAATCTTGTATATTATATCAAAATATCTAAGCTTCGCAATATTTCCTGCTACATTGTCCGTTAATCAATACAATAGACTGTTTTAAGAGATCGTCAAATGTTTTTATTTGAATCAGCCCTTTAGATTAGGTTACCGATGTATAGTGATTTATAATAAAAAAATTACATTACCTTTACCTGCATAAACTTTTTATTTCCTTTTTGAATGACAACGTCAATATTGTTGCTATTGAATTACACCAGAAAATTCATCATGGTGGACAAACTCGCAGATTCAGGTTTTAATACAGGTTAAAGTTTTAATCTAAGATTTGTTTGTGTTTAAAATTGAGTGGTGAAACAAAACTCGAATTAAAATTAAACTGAGATCAACAAACCCTAGATTAGCTTTAAACTTCTGTTAATCCTTGTTGCTGCAACCCACCCTATAAGTCTATTTGAAAAAGCACTGCTATAACTGAAAAACACTGTGGCAACAACATATCTGCCAATGAAAGCAAAAAATGAGAATGAGAAAGTGTGCTTGCTAAAGCAAACATGGCCATCTTAGATTAGAAGCAATATGAAATTGACACGGATACAGAAGAGTTAATATCATCCTGGCTAAACTGCTCTACTGCTATGAGCGTGTGTATGTGTGTTTGTTCTATGGGCTCAGGTAATGGAAGAGGCAAGATGCAGACATTATCTAAAATCCATACAATGCATTAACAGTCGATATGTTAACTGGAGCATCCTATGGAGAGAGCTATAAAAGACTGAACCGGAAATGTGCTGCCTCTATAAGAGCAGTTCATGGGACAAAACCTCATCATAATGCGTCTTCATTATGAGCCCTATCAGAAAGCTTTTTTGTATATCACCTCACTTTGATTTTAAGGTCTTAAATAGGAGAATAATTACCTACAATAATTCTGTATGCCAGACAGGGCTCGCAAAAAAAATTCAAATTCCCTGGCTGAATTTTGCGTGTGCGTTGTCAGAAATGCTACTCTCTGTGTGCGAGCATCTGAACGTAGCTTGCCAATAAAAAAACCCTCAATATATACCTCTAATGTTGGGGTTATATTTTGTCATAGCAATCCTTGACAATCATAGCCTAACTTCTCTGCTCTTTGTTCTTGTCTGGGATTTTTGACATAACTGTCAGCAAGTTTGTAATTGTCTTCACACTGCAAAAAATGTTTTGTCTTGTTTTCAGTAAAAATATCTAAAAATTCTCAAATTAAGGTGCTTCCTCCTGATGAGCAAAACGACCCAAGAAAATAAGTCTAGATTTTATACCAAAAATATCATATTTAAGTGATTTTGTGCATAAAACAACCAATGGGGTAAGCAAAAAATCATGAAAATTTTTCTTAAAGGTGCAGTGTGTAAATTTTAGCGCCATCTAGTGGTGAGGTTGCGAATTGCAACCAACGGCTTAGTCCACTGCTTACCCCTCGCTTTTGAAACACATAGAGAAGCTACGGTAGCTGTCACCAGACAAACATGTCATCGTCTGAGACAACTTAGTAAAATAATTTGTACGTTAAGGTCTTCTGTAGGAAAATGGTGGCACAAAATGGCGACTTCCATGTAAGGGGACCCCCGGTGTATGTAGATAAATAGGTCTCGTTCTAAGGTAATAAACACATAACGGTTCATTATGAAAGGTCTTTATACACGTCTGATAATATAGTTTTGTATATTATTTTGCATTTCTGTAAAGAGATTCTTTTAAAATTACACACTGCACCTTTAAACACTAAATTCTAGAAAAAAATAAAGAAAAATTTGCTTACCCCATTGGCAGATTTGTTTGCTTGTTTTAAGCACAAAATCACTTAAATTTGATATGTTTGGTCTAAAATCTAGACTAATTTTCTTGGGTCGTTCCGCTCATCAAGAAAAACATCCCAAGTCAAGAATTTCCAGGCATTTTTACTGAAAACAAGACAAAAATACTAAGAATTGTTTTTTCTTGAAAATCATTTTTTTTGCAGTGCACTGCGCATGCAATTTAAATCACATTTAAACTTCAAGATCCAGAGCATCAATGATAAATCAGTAGCCTACTGCCGCTCCCTGTGAAACTGAAAGTAAACGCGAGTGTGCATTCAAACGCGATTTCAATACCGATGCCCAAATTACATATAATAACCTAACCAAATCTGAGAGAATGCAAAAACATTCAAATATATTTTTCCTCCCTAAGATAGCCCGACAGGCAGGACGGAGATTCATTTTGGTAGGCCGACAGGATATCACAATAGCCCGTGGATGTCGAGCTAGCAATTTTGCGAGCCCTGCCAGATGTGCAGCTATGAAATAAGCTCTGCTAAATAATTGTTTTTTGGTCTGTGGAAAGAGAAATGTGTGTGTATTTGTGTTACCCGAATAATGCTGGACCAGCTGTTGAATGGTTTCAAACTGAGCTCTGGTGGTGATGTAATATCCTCCACTGTCAAGCTTGCGGATTTTATAGTGCTTCACATGGTCACCTTTTACATCATCCCAGTCACGAATAGACAAGGAGAAGGCACCTGCCATACAGAGAAAACAAACAAAAAGAATATATAGTGTTGTATAATGCAGTAATGTTGTGGTGTGTAGTGCAGTAGACGGTGTTGTTTATTGTATGTCATAAGTGCAGCTGAATTTTCCTGTAGCTCACTTGGTGGAGCGCTGCATTAGTAATGCAAACTCAATGGGATGAATCACAGAGAACACACATACAGTACTAATAGTGCACTGTAAATTTCTCAGGATTAAAAAGTCAGCAGCAAATGCACACACGAACAGAAAATATAAATGTAATGATGTTGTGTAATGCAGTAAACAATCCTGTGTATTGCAGTAGTGTTTGAATAACTTAGCAAATGATGTTGTGTCTAACCTTTAGTGGTTTCACTTTCACGGATCAGGTAGGTGCCACGTGGATTTCCTGTGGAGAGAAGTTGCCTCTCTGCATCCTTACGCCCCAACTTACCAAAATACCAACTGAGAGACAGAGATAGAGAAAATGCAAATGAAAAATCTCCATTTTTCCAATACTGTTAGTCTGGCAGGGTCTATCTACAGTATAACAAGTCTGTTTATATGACAAATTAATTGTTGTATTAAAGGTGCGGTGCATGATCTCTGAAAGCTAATGTTGACATTTGAAATCACCTAAACAAACACGCCCCTACACCAATAGAATCTGGAGCTTCTTTTGATAGACCCTCCCCACACATAAGCAACCCAGGCAACGATTTCGTTGAGTAGACACGCACCTTGCTGCTGATTGGCTACAAGTGTGTTTTGGTAGTCAGCCTGACCCCCTTTTCCAAAGCTTTAGAAATCATGCACTCTGCCATTAATGCTATTTCTTAAAAAAACTTCTTATCTTGCTTTCCATACTTAAAGGGACACTCTACTTTTTTTGAAAATAAAATCATTTTTTTTAGCTCCCCTAGACCATTAGCATCGCGCTCAAAAATTACCAGAGTTTCGATATTTTCCCTACTTGACTGTTCTGTAGTTACACTGTGTACTAAGAGTCAAGTTTGAAAGGAACACACCCAGATTAATAGGAAAATGTTCGCGTTATTATGCAACTTATTGGGAGCAGTATGCTAGCTGAAGCTATTTACTTTTAATCTTTGTGCTAAGCTAAGCTAGCGGGGGCTGCGTCAGACAGAGTTACAGCACGCACCGAGATGAGAAAGGTATGTATGGACTTATCTAACTCTGGGGGATACGGCGAATAAACTAAATTCCCCAAATCTGGGCGTGTTCCTTTAAATAGGAAAAATATTGAAACACTTTGGTAATTTTTGAGCATGATGCTAATGGTCTAACCAGATTCAATGGATTATGCTAAGCTATGCTAAAAGCAGTACCGCCAGACCCGGAGATCGGCTGAATGGATTCCAAAATGGTAAAAATAAAATGTTTCACTTCAGGGGAGCCAGAAAATGAGCCTATTTTCAAAAAAGCGGAGTGTCCCTTTAAACATAATAAAGATAAGTTTATTGCCTTTAAAACTTGAAATTAAAAACTTATTGTTGGCAATAGTGTGGTACTCTTTACTTTATTTTTTTAAATTCATGTGCCCTCATAATCTTTAAACAAAAACACTAATCTCCTCCCCTCCTCGAAACGTTCTCTCTTTACTTTCAGAATGGCATGAGGGAGGAGTCTGGGAAAAGATTGCAGCGATTAGCAACATCCAGCGATCCAATCTTGATGAATTCAAGTCCCTCCCTACCTTTTTTCCTCATTTCAGAAGCTGTTTCACTCGTGTACGTCACACTCAGAGAAATAAGACAATTGCTACTTCTGTTTCATGTTGACTTTATATAACAGGATTTGTGGTGCAAATATTTTACAAAGAACACGGATGACCTGCACTGTCAGAAAAAACGGTCAATGAGGCTAGTACACTTAAAAAAGGTCCTGATATAAAACATGTATACATTTAACACCAGTATGTACTAATATGCACTCTTTGGTACCAATATGTATCAAACTTTTTATGGTGCAAATGTGTACTTTTTAAAAGGGTACTGCTTCAGTGACAGCTAGGAACCATTTTACTGACAGTCTGGCAAATCTGACCCAAAAATAAACAACTGCAATAATTTAAATGTCCTTCTTTCTTACGGATATACCAAACATATCCCCTTGGTAAAAGTTAAGTATGATAGACTGAGCCAGCAGCTTACAGCAGTGTGGCTTATGAAAATGAAATGGAGGAAAATCTCCTATTATTAATATGACATCATCAATCCACAGCGTAACCCGCACCATAATAAAATGTTCCAGTCATCTCTGCCATGATTTTATTTTTGTGTCTTAAAGTCTGTAACCAGCTTAAAGCTGCTGTGTATATCTGTCGATGTTGAAATATTATCTCATATCCCAGTTTAAAGCGTAGAGACAACTATAATGTAAATAGTATAAGTGTAAACCCTGTGGTTAGGATGCACTATTAAAACATTGCTGTACTAATATAGCAGTCTGATATGTTAACGTTTAGGCTTAACCAATAGTGAAAGGTTGGGCCAGGGTAGTCTGGGGAGTGGAGAGATGTTTGCCACACATCCTGCTGAGCGGTCTAAGGGTTAAAAGTGGGGGTGATTATTACATGACATAATCTCCCAGCTTTATCCCCACCCTGGATACAGCTGGTTTATTCAGATCTCTCACACAAACATACGCACATACAGATCTGAGACTTACTCCTCAGCATGGATAGAGTCCACAGGAGCGACGTAATTACTGGGAATGTAGCCGGTTCCCCCTGTGGTGAGAGAGCGGGCGTCCCACCAATCACCCTCACTGACACAAACACAAAAGAAAAGCTGTTAAACACATACACTTTATCTTGATTTACATTACAGTTACAATCTACTATAATCACTTATCATGGTGAGATTGTTTTTAAACAGAAAGATCTGGAATGGATGTTGAATCAGTGCAGGTTGCTGTATCACCAACATCCAGCAGAGGAAGCTCTACTGCTACACATGCTGGCTATGTACCCAATGTAATACTTGCTTACTGAATACTGTTCAAAACCGAGAAGGCTTGTCACCAGAGTTGGCTTTTTGTTTATTTAATTAAAGTATTGAAATTGGGTGCACCTGGGTACATGGTAAAATTATGTTGCTTTTATGGTAAAGTTCCAAGAAACTTCTGTAAAAATATGTGTTAAGGACTCTAGAGTTTAAAACGGTGAAAAACATAACGAAATTGTAGCCATTAGTTTTGTATATTTTACCGGTATTAACCATATATTTTATTAACTTAAAACATGATGTAAACATTAATTAAACATCATATAATGTAACATAAAACACTCTGATGTACGTAACTGGTAAGAAATATAAGAAGAAACATAATTATTTACATGCAAAATCATCAAATGTAAAGCAGTTAATTATAGAAACATTCGTTTACGGTTTTTCTATGTAAATTTACAAACATTTTACTTTAAAGAACATATATTCTATTGTTTAAAATTATACAAATTTGGTAATTTATGCTTTTTAAAAAAACATACACTCACTTAAAGGATTATTAGGAACACTATACTAATACTGTGTTTGACCCCCTTTCACCTTCAGAACTGCCTTAATTCTACGTGGCATTGATTCAACAAGGTGTTGAAAGCATTCTTTAGAAATGTTGTCCCATATTGATAGGATAGCATCTTGCAGTTGATGGGGATTTGTGGGATGTACATCCAGTGCATGAAGCTCCCGTTCCACCACATCCCAAAGATGCTCTATTGGGTGGAGATCTGGTGACTTTGGAGGCCATTTTAGTACAGTGAACTCATTGTCATGTTCAAGAAACCAATTTGAAATGATTCGAGCTTTGTGACATGGTGCATTATCCTGCTGGAAGTAGCCATCAGAGGATGAGTACATGGTGGTCATAAAGGGATGGACATGGTCAGAAACAATGCTCAGGTAGGCCGTGGCATTTAAACGATGCCCAAGTGGCACTAAGGGGCCTAAAGTGTGCCAAGAAAACATCCCCAACACCATTACACTAATGAGAAATTGAACAGGTGTTCCTAATAATCCTTTAGGTGAGCGTACATTTCACACTATTATACAATGAAATTAAATATAATATTTTGTTAAATTGATTACAGTTATACTCTGTTTAAGGTTTCAGACTGTTAACCAATTAACAGTTTTTAATTAATAGAGCATTTTTATTTTTAAGTTCAAATATTATTTTGACTAAATTTTTTGTGTGCGTTTTATTATTCTTTTCTATACCTCTGTTTGTGTGTGTATGTAAATCTATGCACTGAAATGGATGAACTCCTCACCGCTGATAAATATCCAATGAGCACTAAAGCTACAGGCGCTTAACTTGCGATGCTGGTTTCAGATTTTACAAACAGTCTAACCATTACGAGCAATGATGCAAGACAACAATACAAAGTATCACCACCATCTTTTGTGGTGTGAGGATCAGTGGTGGAGGCAGAAAGTGTATGATGGGTGTGCCTCTAAAAATCCACAATTTGCATCATCCTGTGTTTTTACAACCCGCTTGCTGTCTGTCAGTGGCGTCAATTCACTAAAGATCAAAGTATGGCAAGTTCAAATGATGTTGTTTAAGTAAGTCTCCGCCAGAAAAAGAAAAGACATTAAAAACATTTAAGGTTTATTTTTTAATTTAGTCCGGCGCTGAATAAGTTACTTCACATGAGAAATATTTACAAAAAGTTTTCAACACAGAATAAAAACAGAATTTCTAAAATAACCCAGTTCAAAATTTTACATACACCTGATTCTTAATACTGCACCATGTTATCTGGACAATCAATGACAGTTTTTATGTTTTATAAAGGTTGTTTATGAGGTTTTTGTTTGTCCTGAGCCATTAAACTGTTCACTGATCTTCAGAAAAATCCTCCAGGTCCTGCCGAATCTTTACTTTTCAGCATCTTTTACATATTTGAACCCTGTTTACCAGTGACTGTATAATGTTCAGATTTATCTTTTTACATTGAGGACAATCATGAGACTCATGTGCAACTATTACAATGCGTTTTCATTGTTCTGTCATCTAAGCATAGAAAAATGAATAAAAAAACCATTTAATAGGCCAAGTCATAAGAACCGAACTAAAAACCGTGGTAAAAAAGAAACTGAGGTACAGCATGCATTTAACCGTACACTTACTGTATTGTTGCATCCTTACAGTGTTTCCCTTTTCTAAGTTATAATTTAAAATGGAGACATAATATTATTGAGAAAATAACAAGCTGAAGAGTTAAGTGAATGCTGTGAATATACATGCACAGCAGTAACACGATTGAGTGACCCTGTATGCCCATTTCTGTGTGTGTAACCTGTGTGGTTAAGGTTATGTTGTCATTGCTTCATTTATAACTACCAAAACTAATTAGAGCAGAACAGGAAATGTTGTCACTGCACTTTCTCTGTTTTTACAAAATAGTAGGTGAATCAAGACAAGTTGAGATGAAAGAAGTCCCTCTTTTAACAAGACGGAGATAAACATATTTCGCTGGTGAGAAAAGATGACAGATTCACGTACGTGTACCGACTGAAAAATCATAACACCAAAAACCAGGAAAGCACCCTCTCATGCAAACATACAGCCACACCGGCTCACAAATATACTCATGCGGATATAACTGCTTAGGAAATGCGTTGCAAGCATATTGGTATGTAAAAATGCAATAGTGTTATTGTGGAGTTACAACACAGGTATAAAAAAATGAATGGATTATATTAAAGTATGTTCTGGGCCTTAGACTTACGTGCTATTGATGATTTGAAACCTTTCTCCTTTCCTAAAACTGAGATCTTCTTCAGTACGTGCCTCATAATCGTAGAGAGCAACAAACAAAGTGACACCTGAGAGAGAGAGAAAGAGAGAGAGGATGAGTTTCAGAGGCTATTTTGGTCTGCGGAGGCTTTTAGACAGATCAAATAACATTAAAGATCAGCAATTTCGACTTGTTAAAGGCATTTTGAAACTGATTCAATTGATTCGAGGCCACCAGTTCACTGCAGACATAAACACATACGTGATAAAACAGAGCACGGTCTGGTCTCTGAAAGGATTTAGCACAGAGCTACACATCTCCCAGCAGGTCATTATACACAAAGGTGTGTGGGTTCAAGATGAAGAACATCTTTCTCTTTTGGCAGTAGCATGGTGTCCATTACAGATTTGCTCAAAACTTTTGCTATTTTTTTTAAATGTTGATATCGCACATCAGGTGACTTGGAAATGCGCATTTCCATTGCAGTTTTGTGATATATTCCCATTTTTGAGCTCCCTGAGAAACCACCTCATGTGAGCGAAAAAAATGTTGTGCGACAATGTTTCCATTGGGTGTATTTTCAAAACGTTTTTTAAAAAATTCAAACATTTTGAAGATGTTCATGCTGCGTTTGTTTGTCTTAAATAATTCCCAGAAAATTTGATAAGTAGTCCTAGAAAAATAGGAAACAAGCAAACCAAACCTCTTTAATTAAAGAAACCAAAACTTAAAGTGGTCAGAGCACGAAGCTCCCGTTCCACCACATCCCAAAGATGCTCTATTGGGTTGAGATCTGGTGACTGTGGGGGCCATTTTAGTACAGTGAACTCATTGTCATGTTCAAGAAACCAATTTGAAATGATTTGAGCTTTGTGCCATGGTGTATTATCCTGCTGGAAGTAGCCATCAGAGGATGAGTACATGGTGGTCATAAAGGGATGGACATGATCAGAAACAATGCTCAGGTAGGCCGTGGATGCCCAATTGGCACAAAGGGGCCTAGAGTGTGCCAAGAAAACATCCCCCACACCATTACACCACTGCATTAATGAGAAATTGAACCGGTGTTCTTAATAATCCTTTAGGTGAGTGTATATAATATACAATATAATGAATTAAAGTTATTCACTATTCATCATTAGGTGTTATTATTACATACAATCTAAAAACAATGCATGCAGCATGCACTCAATACAACAAATGTCACCGGGGTGCATGTTACCTGTGCCTCCTCGTGTACGGAGTGTTCCTTGCTGTATTGTCGTGCTCACCCCTCCAAAGACTGTCATCCCTTGTGTGACCGGAGCGCCATGGAAGTTATTGTAGTTGGGAATGGCGGCGACCGCAGTGACCCCACCAAAGCTTGGGTAATGCTGTGGCGTGGGATCAACACCATACTGATAACCCACGCCACTCTGAGACAGGCCGGTGTCCCTGTCCTCTGTTAACTTAGCAGCCTCTTTGTCCTTACATTGCACACAGCCCATCCTCTATGATCTGAAACACACACACACATAGTTTTGATTAAAGATTTGAATTCCCAGCCAAAAGGAATAGCAGAAGATGCAAAAGATTAAAGCAGCCTTTTTATACACTAATTATAAATGCTTTTCATTTGTGAATTTTTGGGATTGACAAACTTTTTGTGGTGCTCTGAAAACTGTAGAGTAGAGACACGTCTAGAGTATATAAACAACATTACCATTACAATAAGGATAGCCCAATGGCCCGGGGCCAGTGTTGATGATGCTTGGTCCAGTTGACAGAACTGTCACTAAAGTTTATTATCGCACATTCTTTTGAGGCCCTTTACGTCCAATTTAAATATATTTATGCAGAAAAGACGCCAAAAAAACAGTGTGCTACTCACTGTTTGAAAAGTTTGTGTTTGTGCACATCTGAAGCTTGCGCAGGGAAAGGCGCACGCAAATGGTTAATTTTTTTGTGTTACTGAATTATGTTTTATAATTACTGCCATAATGTTTCAGTGGTTTTGTGAGAATAATCTAGAATAGATAAACCTTAAAGTAGTTTAAGTAAAAATAAGCAAAAGTCAGAATCATTTGCCCAAATGGGCCAGTAGAAAAAATCCCTAGCATTGAGCTCTGCATTACACATCAAAGAGAGATACTGTATGTAGCAATAAGACGAGTCGAGAAGACATAAGCCATTAAGACTAAAGGAAATAGCAGGGCAGAAAAAGCAAGTTTGGTAAATGGTAAAATGAGAGTAAAAGTCTGTTACCCAGGTCACAACAAAATGTTATTTAATATTTTTACACATAAAAACTTGAAAACCACATAAAAACTCATAAGGACCACATTTAGTGGAGACATACTTACTTTAGAGTCTGGACAATAACAAAACAGATTATAACAAATGTAAGTGTGTGCAATAACAGACACGTGAACAGTTTATTCTTTATCCATATCATAACCTCATGATTACCACAAATTATCATAACATTATTATTTGTGACCCTGTCTGTGAAAACTCAGCTAAAGTCATTTTTTTGTGTTTTACACCTTTCAGTACTTTGTTTTTGTGGCATATAATGAGGTCTTTGATGACGCGATCAAATAGCAACCAGCGCACGGTGAGAGATGCGCAAATGCAGCAAACATGTTGGTGAAAGCTTTTTAAAGTGTCAGAGAAAGATGCGAAAACATACAGCACTAACTTTTCATTTATAATTTAAAATCAAGACATCCTGAACAACATGCAGCGTTTAAAAAAGACACAGCAATAAAAATTCATTGTTAAATAGTGTGAAATAAATATAGTAAAAAGGACATTCTGAAACTGTTCGGTTGTTCGGCTGAGTATTTCATTTTATTCGGCTTCGTCCAAGAATTTTCTTTTCGGTGCATTCCTAGTTTTTAATATACACCTTTTAATGGTGCAATGTATTCTCAACTATATATATTACTAGAAAGTTATAAAACAATATGTTAAAATTAAGTTTGGGAATTTTTTCATAAAATAATGGACATTGGGTCACCACTACAGAACAAGCTTATGTATCCACAACAAACTATACATCAACATTATATAACAAACATTATATTTTCTGGTTCTTTATAAAAATATGGGAAAATATCCCATAAATATCCTGGTGAATAAAAACTCACCCACAAAACCCATAAATAAGACAATTTAAAACAATGTGTTAAAATTAACACACCCAGGATGTAGTAATTTTAACACATTGTTTTGTGTTAGACACTAGATGTGTATCTTAACTAAGATGTGTTATTTTAACACATTCGTTTTAAGAGTGTGAGGTAGTGGAACAGATTTAGGGTCTACGGACCTATTTTTGTCTCAATAGACAACCTATTGCCCTCTATTGTTTTCCCTGACACAAAGCCATGCTATACCTAAAATGGCCGAGGTATATCCAAGGTTCCTAGCCATGTGGCCAGGACATTAATTCTTAGGGTCTTCATCCTCCACCCAACAAGTCGTTTGTTTGGTGTATTGACTACTATTGGTTGTGGTAGCCATTAACTATACTAACCATGTTTTTTTAACTATAGTAAAACCACACTCTAAAAATGGCTGGGTTATTTTTGACCCATAATGGGTAAATATTGGACAGAACACGTGCTGCTGGGCTATTATACCCCATGGTTGCATAACAACAACCCAGCATTGGGTCATTTTTGACCCAACATGGGGTAATTTTTAACCCAGCACGTGTTCTGTCCAATATTTTACCCATTATGGGTAAAAAACCCCCAGCCATTTTTAGAGTGTGGTATCATATAATATTATGTAGGTCATCACATGATCCTTAAACACATGATGCCACATTGTCATCATTACATGTGGAAATGTATTTGTGCTTTTGTTTTGGAGAGAAAGAGGAAGCTTGGCATTGTTCAGATAAACGCCTGGATTTCCACAATTTCCTTAAGCTCTAATAACCTAATGGATAAGGTTTTTGTAAGTGATCCCTGTTTGCTTTTATTATATGCAGGCAACTACAGGCAACCGAAAAGAAACTAGGATAATTATGGACATGGCTCCTCTTTGGCTGTTTAAAAACACTGTTGTGCACTGCAGTAATCCAGTTGTGAAAAGACAAAACTCCAGGCCAGGAGCGGCATACGATTGTCTAATAGATAAAGCATGATATTCCTGATGTTATAGACCAAGAATCTATATTAGCAATGATTTGTTGAGATGCTTTCTATCAAACTGAGCTGGCCATGTGATAGCAGTAATAGTAACTTAAAGTGATTTCAAGTTATACATTTTATCAGTATGGGCATTCCCTAACAGGAGTAACAGGACCTTGGGTGTACTTGGGTGCAAAAGTTGAAATTCTTTTAACTTGACACAGCATTTGAAAATTTGACGCTCATGTGCAAGAAAAACACGTGCGAGAACACGTCTGTCTAGCGCGTGTTTACACAGAAAAGCAATGGAAAAGTAGCGCAAACGGTACCTCTCTCTACTTCAATACAGATTATATATAAACAGACAACAAATTTGATTATAATTCGTTTGTTTAAAAGTAGACACTTCGGGGTTTCTTTTGATATGTGTATCATGTTTGTGTGACGACTATTCACAAAGTTTCAGTTGATTTTTGTAACGTAATTTGAGAGACAGCTGGCGGAGACAGAGACATCTTTAAGTGCACCATGCTTATTTTCTTTATTTGACAAAAACACAAATTTGTTGTTATTGTGAATGTACACAAATTAAATAAGACCCTTCACAGTTTCAAATGATGTCTAACACACAAGTGTACGATTATTAACGAAACGGTTCGGTCCAAATTCGTGTACCGTTACACCCCTACTATACTGCCCTCCAAAGGCTAAGTGCAGTAACTACGCAAACACTGAAACTGAGAAAAATGCCCTTCAAGTTTTTACACCAGGCAGTCAAACATGTTACTGCAATTTTTGCACATATCTGAAATGGGACAAAATTGACCTAGGAGACTTTGTCACAAGACACATCAGATCTCACAAAGCCCATTTCAACCCTTAACTCAATTTTGGGCCAAATGCGTAGTTACTGCACTTTGGCTTTGTAGGGCAGTATAATGTTATCATGCAAAATTCTATATAACCTATTAGGCTTAATGTTTTGATTCTAATTTAGTAAACACCGAGTGCCATTGAGGTGATCTGTGAGAGACACTATTCTGTTGAAAAGCATTTTGAAAAATGCAGTCAGATATCTTTTGGTAGGATTTCCATCCTTGGCCTTTAACCTTCCAGAAAGCTGTAAAATTCTGACACATTTCATTCTGTAAGAAGTTGTATAAGTGAGACATTCAGTATATTGTTTTGCTGTAACACTGTTTGCAACAATACAATGAATATATGCAGCTACAGAGTGTTTTTTCAAAGGGATGTGGTTAACCTGCATAGGACAATGAAAATGCAACACACAACCACACAAACTTTCCACTCATGAAGAGACAAAAGTTTAACAATAAGCAGTCAAAGAAAAGTAATATCAGAATGAACACTGGGAAATTTAAGCACCACAATAAAAATAATGCTAACAAACAAATATTTTAATATACAATTGTATATACTCTTAGAAACAGAGTATCAAAAAATCCAGGCTACCATGAAACGTTTTTGTGTTTTGACAAAACTGTACTCCCACAGTGACGATAGCTTTCTGCAGTCTAATAGCTAATTTACAGGTGTAGTCTGCAATTTCTGTGTCACTACTGTCATCAAATGAGTTGCAAAAATAATGACTGCTTTTAAACAGGTTTCTGAAACACTCCTCTTCTCTGCTATTGTTGGCAGCCTTAGGAGTTGTGCACACCAAAACTTTTAAATGCGTCTGAAAACGCCTGGAGGACACCAAATGCCAGTTGTTTTTTTATAAGCTAAAGTGCCAGCTTTCTTTAGCTGAGCACTTTGGTAGCTCTGACACTTCGCGTGTGAGCCGGTTGGTTGCTGTGGTAATGTCCTGACCCTCCTCCACTGTGATGGACGGCCATGTGAGAACTGACATTGACAAGCGGAGCTTTTTACCCAAAGTTGAATATTTTTAAACTCTCGACGTTCAGCGCTGAGCGCGGTAAAAACGCAGAACGACGGTTTTCAGCGCGGAAGAAAACCGCTAGCTGCTGGCTTATTTGAAAAATGTGTGCCGGCCGCAGGCGTAAAAGTTTTGGTGTGCACAACCCCTTACACTTTCTGCCGATTAAGCTGAGATGTGAGCGTTTTCACATGGGAAACATAGCACACTTTACATTTAAACATCAAACATAATTTCTATTTCTTAACGTAGATGTTTTAAGCAAAATTCTAACCTAAAAGGCTGATATTGTATTTTTATGATATATTTATGTATTAAACTCTCCCTGTAGTTTTTTAAAGACTCATTTCTGCGGTTTGAAATCACCTCAAATGTAGCATCAATGTACATGTATATCTTTGGGCCAACTGCTATGATTGAGTGGAGGTGGGGACTAATCTGCATATTCACAGATTCAAAAGGAGAGACGTCAACAGCACGAGCACTCACCTTCGTTAAAATCTTTTAATGCACGCAGCAGGGCTAGTGAATATCTACGGTGCACACGCGACAGATCAATTAAGCGATATCATAGGCATGTGAGAGGGCTTCATATGACTCTGAATAAAAAACACAGACTTAAACATTACGATGGGTTCCAGTGTTAAGAGAGTGCTTTACCTCCTGCTTTGCTGAAAACAAATGCATTCTAATGACGAAAGCGCGCCCCAGCTCAGATTGATCGCGCTGGGGCATTGTTTGGATAATGTGAGCGCGGTGTTATCTCCTAAATGCATTGAAGTTCATCATAAAAATTATAAGATAATGTAATTAAAAATCTATCATCGTTCGCCAGACGTTCTACAACATCTGCTTTAGTTTGTGTTTATTAACCCTTTAGTTTCACTTCATAACGCTATTCCATTAGAGGTAAAACCATTTAATTTATTAATAATCTAGTATGTGTTCATTTTCTGTCATAGTTTCTTCAAATTAAGTTTTATTTGAGTGTTTTAAAGCAACACCAAAGAGGTTTTTTTAACCTTAAAATAACGTTTCCAAAAAAGTTTCAGTTGTTCATCCACTCGAAACAGGGTGAATGGCACTTTCACATTCGCTTTGCAGCCCTCTATCGGCCAAAACCGCATTAAAGAAGTTTCCAACCGTCAGGTCGCGGTCCTGTAGTTCGAGTGAAAACTACAAAAACTTGCTTTACGGCAGACCTACAATCCAATCAGAGCCAGCTATGCTGCAGTATTTACAATTACAATAACGCTTCTAACCTGTAGGGGGAGCAAAGAGCAAAAACTCTTTAGTGTTGCTTTAAATAAAAATATTTAAATTTTCATCATGATGCATACTCCCCACCCCTTTGATTGCCACGCCCCCCGGTCCCGCCCACCTTAACTAACAAATTTTCTGCGGGAAACCCTGTATGCTATTATGATACTTAAATAGGCCCTATGAAATTTGTCTTATTTTTCCCAAATTCCGACTTATTTATTCTGAAATTCTGTGCTCTCTGCACTGTAAAAAGTGAAACATTGGATTAACCTAATAAAATTGAAGTAACCATTCACAATAAAGATTTTACATTGACCTAATGTTCAGAAACCATTCAGTTCAAACTAATTTTTTGCATTTCATTCAAACTCTTTTCTGAATTTGGTGTAAATCAATATTTTAGATTGGCTTAAATTTAAAAAAAATGGTTTTAAACAGACTTGATCTAAATTTAGTTTTCTTCAACCTAAAATATGTATTCATTGCAAATAATATGAAAGGCTTCATAATAGCCATAATCTAAAATTTTAAAATTCTCTCAATATATATACACACATTAAAATGAGTCATAGAAACGTTCTTTTAAATATTTATTAAATCTTTTTTTTTAAATCACTGTTTTTACAGACTTTTTTGGCAAAACAAACAGACAGTTCAAGTAATCAGTTCATTTCAAGTTGAATTTCATATGTAGCAGTACAAAAATATATCAACATAAGAACAAGAATAAGAATATCGTCAGCCTGTGAGATCGGCGATACACGATTTTATCGGGGGGCGGGGCAGTAGTTTACTAATTATTTTATTTCTTAATTTTTTACTCATTATAAGTCACTTGATTGGTGGACAAAAAAAGAACAAGAGTAACACCGTCATGACCGCAACCTTCTTGAAACTAATGCCATTAATGCGAGCGCGTCATTAAAACCCTAACCATGATTACTTAATAACTGTAAAAAACATGCATCTGCGCGCGCGCACATACAAACAATTCAATGCATTGGTTTAGTGCTGTTGCAGAAGGCTACACGTGTCAAGCAGTAGTGCTCTCAGGTGTGCCTTTTTAAACACATCGGTCCAGCGGAACGCGATCATATTTTAAACACAATCATATATTAAACACGAGGGACGTGTTGCTACAACTCCTTGAAATGCATATCATAAACGGGATTAATACCTAGTGATCTGACTTCAGACAGAGCGCAGCTTTCTGCACGTACGCGAGTGTGAGAGAAGCGCCAATATGCAGCGGGTCATATTTTTTTAAAAAGGAAAGTTTGCATCAGCTCGCATAAAATGCATTAACCTGTACAAATAGATAAGGATTACTACTTTGTTTATGTTTAGACTTCGGACAGAGGCGAGAGCGCATGCACGTGAGACAGAAAGAAGCGCAGCTGCTCATGACACGATGGATTTAGTGCTAGAAGGAGACCAAGACGCGCGCATTAAGTGCAGGTAATGAATCCTCTCTCTACAAGCTCTCCACGTAAAGTAAAGCCCACCAACTCTCATGCGAGGAAAAGCATGCAATGTGGATGTTAATATAAAACTATGATGATAATAATAACAACCGTTCGCCAACTATCGTCATGACTATCGCCATGAAAGCCTATCATTGGCGATATGTCTGGAGATCGTCGATACACGATACTATCGGCACAACCCTAGTATACACGCTGGTAAATAGATGTGAAGAGCTTTGCATTGTGTGGAAGTGTGTGCGACCAAGGTGGACGCGGGAAGAAGGAATATGTACTTTAAACTTGGGCTTTGCTCCACACTGCAAGCCTCCACTGATCGTGTCCGCGTCTCAACAAACGGACGAGGCGTTTATAGTTGGCGTTGTTGTGTCATAGCAAAAAGCAATCGAGTGCAAAACCAACACAAAGTACAGGATAGAAGTCGTTGTTTGCTGAAACACCCTGATGCTTGTAATGTCAAAGCTTGTTAGTCTGCTGTGTTCCAGGCTTTGACAAAACCTGCTTGTGTTCTAGAGGTCACATACCTTTCTTTACGTCCAACATTACACCAAAGGTGTATGAAATGTTTCCATGTATTTCTGTCATTTGTTGATTAATGAAACAAAAAAAAGCATTTGAAAATCAGTAAAATGGGTTAAAAATGACTGAATTTTTGTTGGATTCTGTGATTCCGTCCGTGTTTTCCGCATCATGGAAATCATAGGGCTCTACTCAAAGATGAGTTTATACAGGAGGACTTTAAAGGGGACATTTCACAAGACTTTTTAAAGTACTATTCGGACGGGATTGGAAGCCCCCCCCCCCCGTTGGAAGCCGAGTGCCCCCCTGTTAGTTATGGTCTGGCGCCGGCTCTGGGTGGGGTAAAGCAATTTTTATCAGAGCTTCTCAGTGATTTTAGTCATGTCCAAATGATCCACGTCAGTAATCCATTACAGTCAATGTCAGTAAAGAATTTTGCGACTTTTACCTTCTGTAAAAGATCTGGAGAAATTTCTTCAGGTAATACTAATCTCGTGCAAATAAACCAGCTGTAATTATATACGTAAATTGTGTCATTTCCTTTTAATTTGTGGCCTTCTTTTAAATATAAAAGGGCTTAAAGAAGCATTTACTTGCGTTTTAGGTGAAAAAACAAGTCGCAAGTCAGTTTCTGAATAACACAACACAAACTTTTTTTTTTTAAAAAGTCAAATTTACTTCTCAGAGGCACGGAACTGTTTCTGAAACTGACATTCTCCCCAAACTGAAATTAAACACATTGTTTCGCGTTTTCCTTGCCTATTTCATGTTGTTTGCACATGTGATATCAGGAAGCAAGGTAATGTGCACGTGACAAAAAGAAAGATGACGCCCTGTGCAATCGAGTTACCCCTCCCACTTCTGAATGTTTTACTGAGATTTGTAATCCCATCCGAATTGACCATAAATATTACAGACATCCTGTGTGGTAAAATTACATTACACCATCTACCCCTGTAAAACTAATCCCGTCCGAATAGGGCTAAAGATGTAAAATGTACTGTTTTTGTGTCCTTTTAAATGCAAATGAGCTGATGAAACGGAAACACTAATCGCCATGATGGTGGTTTGTTGAAATTGAGAACTCAAATGTGCTGTCAATTATTTTCTCCCTCACTAAATGACAGTGCAATGGTTGGATAGTGCAGATTGACCTATTTTTTTTTTACCAAAACTAAGTTACTGTTTTTTTTCATATTTAATAGGTTAATAAAAGCACTGGGGACAAAATTATAGCACATAAACATGGAAAAATTCTGACTTTCATGATATGTCCCCTTTATCAGAAAATCTTACAATAGAACATCTACAGCTAAAAGATATAAAAAAACAAGTGTCATCGCAACTGTTTCTATTATTAAACTTGAATATAAAAACTATATTTATCTAAGTGCGTGCCATGCACCCACCACCGGAGGCACTTCACCACCACAGTCTCCAAGACAACCACGGGGTTGTAGGTGTTCATCACAACAGTTAGATCAATACAATCGGTTATGACAGATTGATCTGACAGTTTTGACGGTTTCAATGAGATCACCACGTGGTTGTCATGGAGATGTCACAATCACCAGATCAACCCAATCTAATCGATCCAAACTGATTGCCAGGTCACTGTCAAATACAGAAAGTCAGCCATACTCTACACACGAGGAGGCAGGTAACACTTTCCACAGGAAATCAACCTAGAAATAACTTGCTTGTCTCTGTATATTAGGCTGTGGTGAAGCTATTTTTAACATCAACAGACCAACAAACATTTCAAAGTGTTTAATGTGCATTTCAAAATATCAAATGCAGGTAAATATATCATACAAAAAAATACAGATTCCTCCCAAACAATGGCCTTAGTCTGCCTAGTGGTTCAAAGATACTTTAAAGACTTCAGTCTCTCTCAGTAAGTTTCCACCAAATGAGTGGCTTATTATATCAATCCAAATGATTGATCGCCAGCTCACAAAGTCAGCCAAAATCAATAAAGCCAGCCAGACACTTCACACAGAAGAAGATGGGAAAATGGTTGAAAATAAATAAACATAATGCTTAATATGCCAGCTTTAAGAATAAAGACTACATTTGAAGTTAAAATTGTCTAGTTGTCTCTTGTAAAAAAACAACAACATAATTTCCTGGTCCTTTTACATTTATTCATTTAGCAGAAGCTTTAATCCAAAGCAACTAAAAAATGAGGCAGCATTAACCATTTTGTCTGAACAACATGTGTGCGCATTAGACATCAAACAGAAACCAAACCAATCCAACATTACTTACTGTACAATGGTTAGTTAAACACATAATTCCTATCAGATTTCACTGATTGTTTTACTTATGAAACAACATTTATATAAGGAAAACATGTGCCAAAATGCCCAAAAGGTGAACTAAACTGACAATGCCTTACCTCATAATAGATCTGCTATCCAGTTACATGCCAAAAATATGGGACATTTGAGTTCAAACTTAATAAGTTAAAAATGATAAAGCAGCAAAAATACCTGTGACCCTTTGTCTCAGATCGTTCACTCAAACATCTCAAATGAGTCACATAGCAGCTCTCAGGAAACGTGCCCCCTTTAAGTGAGTGAGTGTGTGGTCACCACAGCAAAGTTGCAAACATACAAACTTGTTTTAATTCTTTTGCAATTCTGCTTGCACAGCGATGCACGCATATAACGTCATTTATACATCGCTTACACAACAAAACATTTTCTGGTGCTTTTCTGGTGTACTGTGAACAATGCATGATTTAAATCACCAAACTAAAGGGAAACATTTATTCTACATCAGCTTTTAAATCGCTGCTGCCACGAAATGTATTTTCTTCAGCATGAAATCACTGTATCTAATGAATCACAAGTGTTTATATTGTAAACCATAATTGTCAACGTTATTTCAGGACAATGACAGTTTTGTGGGTTGCAGGTGAGAATTCTACAGTCACTAATACACGATTAGAGCAAAGAAATAAAGAAATAGCAACTACAGTATAGCAACTATAGTAACTAATAACTATAGAAAAACTATAAGTAGAACATTACAAATGATTGAAATTAATAATAAAATCTTCATAATACGACTGAAAAAACTCACATAAACATTTAGTAATCTGATGTGACATACTTTGTCATCTGACTGCTTTCTGCAGTCACACTAAGAAAGGACATGACCCTATAATGCGTCATGCCACATGCACAAGACACATGAATGGCAAAACAGTAGCTGCTTAGCTGGCTAACCAGTGTTTGTGGCATACAAATTTAAGAACTAAAATAGCTTGAGTTACTAATTTAGGCAAACATACTTCAATCATACCCCAACTCCGATGTTTACCACCAACCACTGATCTGACACCATCAGCTGAGAGGTCAACTTAGGGCACACTCACACTATCCAAACCAAACCTTGACCCTGGCAATTGCCCCCCAAAAGCACTCACACTGTACTTATCAATCTGAGCTCGCTGGGCGCACTTTCCTCATTTGGATGTGATTGTTTTGAACGAAGCAGGAAGTAAAGTGCTCTCTTAACACTGGAACCTGCAAGCCGATTAACCAAACCATGCCCGTGCACAGTACAGAGTGATTACACAATTCAAACTATTTTTTTTTTAAGTGTGATTTTATTGTTCGATTGTGTTCGATTTTATTGTTTGGATAGTGTGAGTGTGCCCTTAATGTTTGGCTGGCCCTGTGGTTGGTTAGAAATAAAAAAATTTAATTTGTTTAATTTTTAATTCGTGTCCCCATTTCAAGCAAGCTGCAAAAAATGTAATGTCAAAATTATATTTGCAACACGAGCACACATTGATGCAAGTAGCTGTCTTTCCTTAGAATTAGGCTTATTGAAATTTTTCAAGCAGATGCTAATGGGCAATCAAGAACTACCCAAGGACTTCCTTAATGCGGAAAACGCGGACGGAATCAAGGAATCAAAGCATAAAAATGGGAATTTACTGTACAACGTGGAATGTCTCGGAATTTGGCAAATTTTGGATTCAGTCAACCCATTATAACTCATTGATCGGCAAATAAAATGACAGAAATGCATGTAAGCATTTTCCCTTAGTGTAATATTGGATGTAGTGAAAGGTACGTCAGTTTCTCGTTATGCATTGCAAACAATGACAAGCACCTCTCTAGAGCGCAAGCAGATTCCGTTAAAGCCCAGAACACAGTATACTTTCTTCCCGCATCCACCTTGCGCGCAGACACATCCGCACTGCTTTGAAAGTACATTTACAGGAAATTCACAAATTTAGGAAATAGGATACAGAAAAGTAGCAAATACAGCACTGCAGTGAATGTAGTATACGAGTGTGCGACTGATCGATTTACCAAAGTGTATAGCTTGTAGCTCGTATATGTTCCTCAGACATGAGGGCTCATGAAGCTCGCACACAGGAGCAGTCAACACAAACATAAACAGCTGGATGTTTATCAGTATACTGAAACAGTGCAGTCTGTCTTGGATCTTAAAGTGACAGTAGCCTGCTGCTTCCTGTGTCAGAAATGTTCATTGTTAATGTTAAACCAGATTTTTTTAAATTTAATTAGATCATTAAAACCAAAATTCCAAAAAATAAAAACAGAAAACATGGAATTTGAAAATAAATAAAACGGAATTTGGGAAAAAATTAACGGATTTCATCGGGCCCTACACTTCCCATCGTCATCGTTCCTTCCCTTCTAAACCCCACGACCATTCAAACTAGGGCTGCACAATTTGGGTAATTTTTCCCATTGCGGTTATTGATGCTAATATTGCGATGTGCGATTATTCTACATGAGTCAACTTGATGGGTTTTAAGGAAAATCCACACAGTTTAGCTAAAATGTGTATTTGTAAAACTAGAAATGTTTTTGTATTGCCACGTGATGTAGCAACTGCTCAGTGTCAGTAATCCTAAATCCAAAATACCGCCATACAACAGACAGAGTTTTTTTTAGCTACCAGATCACTGTCACCCTCCTCTGCATCCATCTTCGCTCTGGTATAAGTGACGACCCACACCACACACGTGCATGCCACACGTGCACTACCTTTTTTGTTCGTTTTTCTTTCTTTTTTTAAACAGCAAGGAAAATTATCAAACTGTTATCAGAAAGTTTGTGTTAACAAGTCCACACATTTATTTATTTAATATAATTGCAACATTTTGCTGTCATATAATCGCACAGGCTGACATTGCGATTGCGATGCAATTAATTGTGCAGCACTAATTCAAACACATCCAAACTTGTGTTTTTAGTAAATACTTGCACCTTAATACAAGTGGGTAACCGGTATGCCTGTGACATTTTGAGGTATGTAGATGGTTATGGTGGAAGGTGTAGGGTGTTAAGGGTGTTGCATGCACAAAGTGCTGCTATTAACACTCACTGGAGTCAAGCTGAACTCAAACAAAAGCATTACCGATCACACCAAAACCACGCAACTGAACTCTTTGTTTAAGTACTGTAGTGTATAATTGGAGAAACTAACCAGCTAGTCACGACTGTTTTCCGAAAACATTCTGTAGTAACTTTGTTGCACACTTGTTGTTCAAATTACATTGCTTCAATAACATAGTTGATGATGTAACATACATATTGGAGTAATAATAGCGTCTACTAATTAATCCTTTCGATATCGAATTAGAAATTATTCAAAATAATTCTCTTGACAAATTAAAAGCCATATATTTACATTTGTATGCATGGCGTATATATTAAATATACTGCATGCTGCTTGGTTATTTTACCAAGAGCAAGATTTTTTTGTTTGCATTGTGTCTTTGCTGGGTCACATGCACAAATATACAATAAAAAGTGTAAAGATAAACACTGTGGGTTTAGGAACAAATCAAAACAATGTTCAATATTAGTTTGACCATTATGACCAGCAGGTGGCAAAGATTTGGTGCAGAGCCATCTCTTCAACCAACCAATGGCAGTTTGGAAAATTGATAGCATTCATCTTAAACACTAACCGAGCTAAGCACGGAAGGGGAAATGCTTGTTGAAGCTACAGAGGGCTGCATTAATCCAAGTAGACTCTGCTTTATTATGCACTAGCAGTGTCAGACACACTGAGATGTACACGCCATACATCTTTGATGTGCAACCCCCTATTGAAACAACCCAGCAGGCCCTGGGCTAAAATGCTGACCAGTTTGTTTCTCTGTTCAGACAAGGAAAAAACACAAGGAGATAAAAGAGCGAGACCAAGACAGTAGAAAAGAGTTTCACTATTACACCATATGGAAACACTAACTCATTTAAATGTCATAGACCTCCACACACACACACACACACACACACACACACACACACACACACACACACACACACACACACACACACACACACATTCCAAAGAGTCTAATCATTTCAGTATGAGTCCAAATGAGCTCATATAATACACACTCTCATACTGCAATCTATATAACTGGACATAAACTCGTTCTGGAGTCAAACACACAAACACAAATATGTTTTCTTTTCCGCAGAAATTACACACCCTTTTAAACCTGATCCAATGTTCATCACAAACTCCCATGCTTTCCACATTTGTTTTGTCCAACTGTTATCATTTACTTTGCTGTCATGTAAGGGTTTTCCAAAAACATCTCATACTTCAGAAACATCATGTGGCAGCACTTATGAGTTTAAAACATAAAAAATGTTGAGGTTTCTGCAAGATTATGTTGGCATACATTTAGCCTATAGTCTAATTTGCTGATCACTCGGCTTATGCACATACTGTTGTGTTGGGTAGTGATCTCACCTAAAATTCAAGCACAGCAGGGTCCTTATTTCCTCCACATTGCTTTGTGATCAAATCCTGGAACAAACAGAGAGACAGATAATTACAAAATGATAAAAGCTTTATAATCGGCTCTGATCTGGATTACTGACCTGTCTTAAAAAAGTATTAAAATTAAAAAAATTGTGATCACTTTTCTGGGGCTTTCACACTGGCAGTTTAGTTCAAAACGGGGGTGTTATTTCTTAACCCCTGGTTAAGTATGAACAGTGTAAAAACGTATTACAGATAACCCAGGATTTAATTTACACAGGGGTTAAGAATAACCGGGAGTTAACCATTTCAAGTGTGAAAAGCCCCACAGAGAGGCGAATACCACACACTTAAAATAAAATAAAAAAAGAGGTATATGTTGGAATTATTTTATGACGGGAAGTTGTTAAAGCTATACAGACTTGCTTATCATGGTTTTCTTTCTCTCATTCATTCATATTTGAAATATATATATATTTTTAACAAAATGCTATGCAATTCTTATAATATATAATACAATAATTGTAAAACATTTAACAAAATAATTATTTTGGTGTCATGCTGCTTTGACTTTGGAAACAAAGCCAAACTGTGATTGGTTCTTTAAATGTCAGTCAGATGGCCTCCAGGGCAATCCTGGGCCAATGAAAGCTGCTAGGGATTCCAGACATGCTGTTGTCAATTTGAAGATATGGTTATGCAAAGCTAAATACTGGCTGATTTATAGGTTGAGATCAGAGTGGTCATTTTGGGTTGATCAGCAAATTGTAGTCTATAGATTAGAACACAACACTTAAATGCTATTTCAGTCAGCACTCTTAGACTTTGTTGAAAGTTGCTTTTAGCATCTTTATAAAAGTCTCTTAGAAAAGTCCTACTTTGGGCTGAACATTTGTAGACACTTACATTATGTCAAAGCTCATGACTATTCCTAAGAACTGTTCTGCCCTTCTTCTCTGTAAAATCATGTGAGGTAGTGCAGTCCAGTGGGTGCATTGCATTCAGTTGGACATACGCATTTATCACACACAGATGCTTTGTATGTAAGAGAGAGGGCGGCTGAGGCCATAGGCAAAAAGGGGAATTCAATTCAATGCTATTTATTAACCAGTAGTCGCATGATGGAATATTCGCTGAAGGCACAAAGATGCACTGTTGCTTACAAACAACACACACATATGAACGATCTAAAAACAGCAAGAAATTATTTATGCACAAAGAAGAACGTCCAGAGTCTCAAACACAAACATGCACAGATGTCTTTTGTTTGGGTCTTTATGTAGCTCAGCTCAACAGGAATACAGCATTTTGTTAATTCAGAAGAATAAAAAAAAACACATACTACCATCCACACCATAAGAAAAGACTTATAGTGATGTGAATCTACCGATCCATTGTTGATTCAACTTGCACCAACAAAAATTCTATTTGTTTTTAATTCAATTCAGTAACTTTTAAAGGACTCAACTTGCCTTAACGTCAGTGCAATATTGACTTCAAAGCACTAGTGGAAACTGTGTTTCAGACAGAACCATCTTGCTTTATTAAATCACACTGACTATGATGATGTACAAAGAACTACTATAGACCTAAAAAAGTGCTTCTTTGAATAATATAAAATATAAATTGTATTAAAAAAAGTAAAGCCATTTTATTACATGTGATAACAGTTCTGGCCTCTCGTAAATTCTTTCATTGTGTTTCCTCTAGGATTTTTTCCAGCTGTGGCGGCAGGGGGCGCCCATGATGATTATAAATGTACATTATTTTTTTAAATGTAGAATATAGGCTACAGTAAACTAACATGTATTTTTTATCATTTTCATGCTGTCATTTACTTTTCCTTATATTTATAGCATATTGCTTTTCTATGTTTGATCTAAACCGTATTTTCTTAAAAATACGTCACATAGCTACATAGTTGGGATATTTCATTGTAGTTTTAATGTAGTGTGCATTGCGAGTTCGTGCTCATGTTTAGCATTACAGTTCCCTGTTGCAAAGTCATGCACAGTCCTGTTTGATAATCCGCACCGCTGTGATTGACCGAACACCCGACCAGTTATCCGACATCAGCAGCAATTTTATTCCACACCCGACCCGGTCTCAAGCAAATCGCGCAGTTAAAGAAACCTTTAACGGTCTTCAGACAGATGTTAAAGACAAATAAGCACGGGGCCATTTAAAAACGAGTCAAATTTTGGTCTTGAATCTTAGACCCGCATTTAACTCTTGTCTATTGAGTCCCGACCTGCATCTACAACGCGAATGAATAGCCTTATTACACCCGTTACATCCATGCCGTTTCGTCTGAAAATATATAAAACTGTTTCACAGTCTGCCTCAAGTTTTTATTACCAACGTTCTTCTCTTCCCACGGGAATAATGTAAGTTTCTGTCATGATCCTGCCCTCCTGTCATTGTAATTCATAGTTTTTGCTTTGTGTTTGTCATTTAATAAAGTCTTGTTTCATGTTCCCCAACCTCGTCTGTGATTGGGTTCGTTCCCCGCTGTCTCGCTAGGTCATGACAGAGCGACCGGGCGGGCAGTTCCTAACAGAACGCACGAGCCATTATAGAACCCAGCGGACGAGGCGCGGGTCAGCAGGAGCTGATCTGCGGTTGGTGGGTCCAACTCCATCGTTCAGCCCCTGGGGCCAACCGGCCACCCCTAGTATGGCCTGGAGCCCGGAGGGCAAGCCGTTGAGGGTCTTCGCCGAAGCTGAACAAGAGAGTGGGGAGGATTTCGCCAGCCGGCGCAGCCACAGCTTCAGCCAGCCGGCGCAGCCACAGCTTCAGCCAGCCGGCGCAGTCTGTACTGCTGTTGAAGCAGCTGCAGTTTTGTTTCCTGTCAGTATTTCCAGTCCTTGTCAAGTTTGTCATGCCCTCGTGTCAAGACTTTCCAGATCCCTTGTTCCTATCCTCGCCTGCACCCCTTGGACATAGAACTTTGCCTACCATGCCTCCCTAGTGTGAACTTTTGTATTGTTTACTAGAGTTGGGTACCGAAACGCGGTGCCATTATGGCACCGAAGCCTATATGGGCGGTACCTACCAGACCGAATCAGAACACAGTATTTTGCTCTCTGTAGCGCAAAAAAAGCATAATCACACAAGCACAGCACAATCGCTAGTTAAATGATACTGCACTCACATGGTGTAAATAATTTCCTCACTTACAAAATTCACGTGAATGTGAAAGTCGGAAAGATTTGATAATACAGAGGATTCAAGTTTGATTTCTTCGCTAAACTTAGGTGAGTTTGTTCATATTTTACATTATTGTAGTTTTATATTGATAAAAAACGGAAACCAATAATTTGTTGTGAAAAATCTAAGGATCTTAGATTTATTTATGTTATAGGGCGGATAAAATGTTTACCGTCTATTCGTTTTTGTTAAACGTTTTGTTTAATATAAGCGAGTCATTTTACATTTTTATTGTTGTTCTGTTTTAATAAAAAAAAGAACAAATAAGCATTCGTAGTAATGAAAATTATGTCAATTAAATATTTCATTTATTTGTGTTTTAACGCAGATACCATCCGTCAAATTCGTTTTATTAATAAACAAGCAATATAAGCAAGTTTGTCATTGGAGCTACTATTTTATTGGAGTTGAGTTTTTCTTTAAGAGTAATAATGAACAAACATTTTAAAAATTTATTTTATTAATAAATGGAAATATTAAATAATCTAATGTTAAAGATTAAATAGCCAACTTTTAAACTTCTTTGCCAAATATATTTTCATTTAAAATATGCGCTGTGTTTAATAAGTTTAAAATGTAAAAAAATCCTCATCTCCACATCCCTAATAATACAAATCGAACAAATTTTGTAAGAATATATGTCCAGGTTATTTTTATATTCTGACTTAAAAGAACAATTTGGAAAATGAGATCCTCAGAGGAGTGCGTGAATGCCGCAATTGATCTGACGGCAGCTTATTTTATATTTTATATGGTTTATATAAAAGGGAATATCCCGCACACTATTAACTTGCAAAAAGCATAATTTAGCAAGTTAATAGTGTGTGGGATATTCCCTTTTTTTTTATAAATGTTTGGTGGACTTCATTGTTTCTTCTTCCAACGCACCTAACCGGAACTAACAGGTGTGCGACATTGTTCTTCTATTAAATATTTAATATGGTAACATTCCTTCAGAGAATTTGCTCAAACGTATTACCTCACTAATGTTTTTATTAGTTCTTCGGCTGATATTGGCCTGAGATGGACCGCGGCAGTCACGGGTGTCAAGTTCATCGGAGACAAGCAGAAAGCGTCAAAACGTGAATGGTTTTACAAGCCAATAAGAAAATATTTTGGGTGAATTCCAAATGCCGTTTTGCGCCATTGAAGGGCACTTCACGAAGAGGATTTCGCATGAACAGTCGATCCAAATAAAGAGAAAAAGACGCTGTATTTTATTGCTCTATTTGGCAAGTGTGTTTAATTAGCCACAGTATGAGACACAATTGCGCAACTTTCTCTAGAGTTCAAGAGATCTGATCTTCGAAGGGAATAGGGCATAGAGACAATCACTTTCGATTAGAACGCGCCCTTTATCTTTTTGTGAGCGGCAGCCGCGTAGGCTTTAACCAATCATTGAACAGATTATTAACAACCAATCATAGAAATTTTTTTTGAGCTAAAAGTGGAGTGTTGAGAAGATTTTATTTAATTCACAAATCAAAAATTTCATAAAAAAGAAATCAAGAATGCAGGTCTTAAAAGATGATGGTGCTTTAGGCAAATCATTCATAAACAAATGACAAACAGAGAAGAATTTTCATAGTGTTATGCTGTACTTTCATCTACCATCTTTCTGTGACTCTTTTTTTCAAAGTACCGCTTTAGGCACCGTTTAGGCACCGGAACCGTTTTAAAAGTATCGATTTGGCACCGGTATCGAAAAACCCCCAAACAATACCCATCCCTATTGTTTACCCATGATGTCTAGTATTGTTTTTATATATCTGTCATGCTAATATATTTTGTGTCATGCCAGTGTCAGTCTTGTCATGTAATTGTCTTGTGTACCCCCTTGAGGAACGCCCGGAGGCGTCCCTTTAAGGGGAGGGTACTGTCATGATCCTGCCCTCATGTCATAGTAATTCATAGTTGTTTATAGTCATGTGGCAGGATTGTAGTGGTACCCATGTTTTGTGTTGTAGCACATGGCCTTTGTTTGGTCTGTGTGCTGCTGTGTCTCATTTGTGTCCCCACCCCCTCGTCTCCTCGTTAGCTCTCCCATCAATGTTTGATTAGTTTCCACAGTTCCCTCTTGATTTGTTCTCTTATAAAATGCCCTGTTGTCTAGCATCCTGTGCTTGTGCGTTGTGTATTTAAATGTATTTGTCATGTCCTTGATCATGTCGTCTGTCAGGTCTCCCCGGATCGCGTAAATCGGCTTGTGTCCAGTCCGTGTTTGGGTCGAGTCTAGTCTTGTTTAAGTCAGTCCTGTCTAGTTTATATTATTTCTAGTACTGTTTTCCCATCGTGGGTTTTTGCTTTGTGTTTGTCATTTATTAAAGTCTTGTTTCATGTTCCCCAACCTCGTCTGCGATTGGGTTCGTTCCCCACTGTCTCGCTTGGTCATGATAAAGCGACCGGGTTGGCAGTTCCTAACAGTTTCCTTACAAACAGATTCGACTATTAATGTCTTGCAGTCGCATATGAGTAGTATTCAGTATTTAGCCTTTTGTTTTTGGACAAATACTTTATCATTTAATGTGAAACTTAATGTGAGTGTCGAAGAACGAAAGATTGACAGCTGAGTGGTTAGCAGCGAGCTGTGTTTATAGCCTATATTCTGAATAACCAATGGCCCGATAAGTTGATTATATGAGTACAGTGATTCCAAATGAATGTCCAAAAACTCGTAATATGTTAAATCGAAAGTTTAATTATGTAATTTCTCGCAGCCCTGCGCTGCGTCGGTGTATATGCGCCGGTAAACATTATACGCGTGATGACCTTGCACCTTAAATTACCCTAAATTTATAGTCATAAAGATAAAAGTAAAACAACACTCAAACTTCAAATTATGTATTTTTATTTGTGTAAACTCACAATAAGGAGAAAATCTTGTGCTTATTTAAAATCATTAAAAACATGACGTGCCTTCTGCTGCTTTGGTTTTAGAGCGCGTCACAAAAAAAGAACAGAAACTCAAATACTTTTTTATTCGTTTTGTCAATTTAATAATTATTTAAGTGTAGCATATTTCGTATAGGCTTATTTATTTTATTATTATTTCTCAAAACAGAGATATGCCTAATCATCATCTGTTGATTTAAATCTATTTGTGCATGAAACTAAACCCATGGTGGAAGAAAATATGATATTTTAGGAGATTTATTTATAAATGAGTGAACAACGCGAAACCAGAAAAGAATTTATTTCTAAGACAGCCAGTCTGACAGGGCGGACATTTCGATAGCTTTATTTTGCGAGCTGCCACCG
Source organism: Misgurnus anguillicaudatus (assembly GCF_027580225.2). Taxonomy (NCBI): domain Eukaryota; kingdom Metazoa; phylum Chordata; class Actinopteri; order Cypriniformes; family Cobitidae; genus Misgurnus; species Misgurnus anguillicaudatus. The sequence continues at coordinate 2,722,810 of NC_073354.2, read as the reverse complement.
TGGGTTTTGTCTAGAAGGGATACAGCAAATGCCGAAAAGTTAAGGATTAGATTTGATAGAGGGGTGGCGGGCCGCCACGGTTGAATGTATATACACTATACAGACATTCATACTTTATGCTATAAACATCTGTTGTTTTTTCCATTTGCTTGACTGACAGTCACTCCAGCAATAGTGTTACATGGCAAATCATCTAAATTTAATTTTTAAATTAAAGTTAAGTAGTTTGCTCTGGGTTTGCTAATTATCTGTATTTGTTAATATAAGGATGCATTTTGTGTAAAATAGCTTTGAAACAATATGCATTTATGTGTAAAGCACTATACAAACCCTCAAACATAGTGAACATAAACTCTCGCCTTCTTTCATTTAATTGGTTGGAATGCTTTTCAGCTCTGTAATGTGATTGGCTGGAATTTGCGTTTGTCCTAAGAAACACTGACTTCTTAAAACTTAAAATTCTTGCTCGGTCGTGTAATTCGATTGGCTGGGAGACGTTTACTGTGGCTTCTGTGAACAGAAACTTTAATTTAGTTTTGTCAACATTTTGACACTGATGTGCGCTGTTAGATGGCTGCACTAAGCGACTGTGTGTTTTGAAGGAGGCAGCAATGACAGCAGCGAGTTACAAGTGGGTCCAAACACAAGTGTTGTAATTGTTATTTTCATTACTCTATAACTTACGTGCATTAAAGCAAACCGGCCCACTGGGAAAACTCTCAGTGCTCCAGATGACCAGTTCACTACTGCGTCTGCATTTACTCTATATGCAGAAAAAATCTCACTGGCCCACATAAAAAATGTCCCATCCCCTCAGATGGTCAATCCGGCCATGTCCTTCAGACAGTGACGGTGGACCACGTCTCTTTCATTCTCTCATTTTAGTCGTGTGGCGCATGTGCTCGCACACGGTTTGAAGTTATTAAGGTAAACTGAGCATTAGCATACTGCAACAATTAACGATTAACTAAGTATAATGTCAACTTTATAATTGTTAATATTCTGAAATAAGACGTATGCAGCTTAGAAATACAACATCCGGAGGCTGCAACCTACAGATTGAGAAATGGCTTCTGCCACAAGTTCCTCATCAGAAAGTTGTAACATGACTGCGTTTCTCCCTGATGCCTCAGAATGTTGATCGTTTTAAAAGTTTTTAGTTTTGTTTTATGGTTGGCCAGTTCTTTTCCTTTGCGACAGTGCTGTGGCGCTTGTGGCCTCTAGGGGCGCTAGGCGTGACAAATACATGTCTAGCCCCCCCCCACCCCCCCTAGTGGCCAAAAAGTTCCGCAGTGTGCCTTTAATTACATTAACAGATACGAAAAATGGAAAAGAGCTGAAGACCACTATCAGAGTAACCTGGGCTCTAATAACACCTGAGCAGTGCCACAGACTGATCGACTTCATGCCACCACACATTGCTGCAGTTATTCAGGCAAAAGGAGCCCCAACTAAGTATTGAATGCTGTAGCCTATATGCTCATACTTTTCATATTCATACTTTCTGTTGGCCCAGATTTCTAAAAATCCTTTCTTTGTATTGGTTTTTCTGAGAATTTGGGATTTTCCTTAGTTGTCAGTTATAATCATTAAAGATTATCAAAATTAAAGAAATAAACATTTGAATAACACATCTGCGACATCAACTGCGAGACTGGTAGTGAAATCAGGCTTCTCCTATAGAAGCAGTGAATCTTCGACTATTCGGGGTCACCCCTAGTCCTTTCCTTGCTCAGAGATGCTCTCAGATTGGTTGTCGTCTTCTTCCTTTATTTCTTTACGCCATTCCAGCATCTACGGCTATATTCATGGTGTGAACAAGTTAATCCATACACAGGTTGGGGAAGGGACAAATTTGGCATCTCCAATCTGCCTAACTTGCATGTTTTTGGCCTGTGGGAAGAAACCGGAGTACCCAGAGTAAACCCACGCTGACACAGGTAGAACATGCAAACTCCACACAGAAAGTCCACCTGCCCTAGCCGGGGCTCGAACCAGAGAGCTTCTTGCTGTGAGGCAACAGTGACAAGGCTCATTGTAAAATTTGCTGTAAAAACCATGTTGGCCCCAGATTGGTTGTGAATTGCTCTTAAGCTAAATTAGGAGCTTTCTGAGAGGATTTTAACAATACATGTTACACTACATTTTGTGAAACTGAAATAGTAATATTGAGAAATGGTTATTAAGTATAATAGCATATTGGTAGCAATATTCAATTTAGAATGTAATATGCAATATGACAATGCAGGGGGTCCGCCAAATTATGTTTAACCACAAGCTATTTTTGTTAAAAACGTAAAATATATGTACAAAAAAAGGTTACATGTCCCCTTTAAGTTGTGCATGTGCGGGGCCGCGAAGGCGCACGTTCAGTTTAACAAGCGGACCAAAATAAAATATCTGAAGATTATAAATGTACACTCAGGAAGCAGCAGTAGCGACAGATAAGGCATCATAAAACAGGTAAATCTTATAGGCATGTGTGTCTTTCTTTCAGAAAGTTATTTTAGGATCAGTGTGACATTGTCTCATCTAAGTTATATTTCTGAAAATTGGACGGCTGTTTCACACGGTTCAGATTTAAAGCGCTAACTCAACAGGCAAATGACACCACACCGCATCTGCATTATAAACTTTGACAAAACTATCGCTCACATTTAAAAATGTATGAAACGCGCACAGTGATGGTGCTTTGTGCAAGATTCATAGTCAGGTTGAAATCCGCCTCTCAAAAAGTTGCCCCAAAGAGATGCGCACGGACTCAATGCATGTTTTCTCCTGAGTCTGATATGAAGCTATGCAGAAAATAAACCTGCGTTAGGAGCCAGTCACACCAAAAGCGTTTATGGCAGTTGCAGGCGCCTTTTTTTAAAAAGGCAGTGTGTCGCGCCTTGCGTTTGCAAGCGCTTAAAGCGCTTTTGGTGTGACTGGCCCCTTACTTAAAGCTCCACTGTGTACTTCTTTTAGTTAATTCTTAGCAAAAACCCATGTTTTCTTTCAAAAGTATGTGCTCATTCATGTGTAATTACTTCCACCCCACTAATCAAAGTATTCTCGTAAGTGTAGAATCTGCTATTTAAAATACATACCGCCGTATCGCTCTCTGGCTGAATCCATGTTGTGCCTCCATCTTTGAAATACATTCAGCGACGAGGGACATTCCTGAAATTCAAGCTCCGCCTTTCGCGCTTTCAGACTACACTCACACTGGTTGCACGGAGGTTGCATGTGTAGGCGGTATACGTCATCAAGACAGACTTATTTTAGAATATTAACAATTATAAAGCTGACAATTATTCTTAATTAATTGTAAATTGATGTAATATGCTTATGACTTGCGAATGTAATGCTAAGTTCATTTAAATAAACCAGGCTTGATGACGTATGCAGCCTGCGAGCTGCGTAGACTGAATCTTTCGGATTTTACAACAGCCGCACGCCGAGATAAACCTGTGATCTAATGCTTTGATTGGAAAGCCTGTTGAAGACATATTTTCGAGGACATTAAAACAAGTCGCCAAGGAAGCGAAACGGGGATTTAAAACAACAACGCGACAGGAAAAACATCAAGACCAAAGTCAATATTGGAGTTACTTTTCCAAGATGGGGCGCAATGATCACTGAAGTTGCTAAGTTACTTTCTATCTTCTCCACAGGTAATTCAGCATATTCGTTTACATCTATACAGTCTATGTTGTAAACTTGAAGTTTTATAGTTCCTTGGCTAACTATAGCATGGTTATGCAGTTAGTGTAAACACGCATGTGCTTTTGTGTGCTCGAACACGCCGTCTCTCCGCCCATTTATGTAATCTGAGGTACTGAGATAAATGTTTTTCATATTTTCTGACCTCTAGCACAAACACACGGTGACAGCGCTATTTTTAGCCTTTCATTGATAAAAGCGTCTGATCTGCGCGTCGTTCGTTTCATTTTACAAGCGTGTGAAAGTTGTGCAATCACCAATATCAGAGAAAGCTCTTACATATACACGGACATGTAACGTTTACTTAAAACATAAGCATTGGACTCTGACATATTAGTTTCAGATGGACCGCATATTAATATGAATGTCAGTACTCACATTTCTTGCCATATGGTTCTGATCATTTCTGACAAATCCAAAAAAACTTCAGTGTACATTGCAACGTAAGGGGCCACTCTTCAAAATGCATCCCACATTTTATTCAAAAACAACGAAAAATAGTGAAAAATCCAGCAAGATCCTCCTTTGTTTACATGCGCGCTTGCGGTTAGTATGATCAATCATGTTCATTTTCTATCAAAGGTCGATTCTTATCACTGAAAATGCATTTCTTCCGGCTTCGTTAGACTGTTCTGATGAATATCCCGCCTTATTTTTTTTGTTTTGTCCAATCATATAAGGTTTGAGAACTTGTCCTGGAAGGGCACATTGGGTAAGCCAGGTGTCATTTTGCGCACCTTCGCTTTTGACTAGATGAAGGTACGCAAAATTAACTAGATTACAAGGATTCAATTTACGTCAGTAAAATGTACTTCTGCGCAAATCTGCGCTTACACATGCAGATGCGTGTGCACCCGAATGTTCTGTTTTGGTAGCATAGCGGGTCGGCTAGCCTCTCACAGAGCCGCTGAGAAACCTCTCTAGAGTTTAGATATAAACATCTACATTGTGGATCGTCAACTGCAGATTACTTTTTGTGTTGAGAGTGTTTTGGAAAGGTGATAAGGAGCATGATCGAGATGCAAAAATACCAAACTGTATAAAAATGAAATCCCATCGCAGAGTTGCACCGGACTGTGGAGCTGCGCTCGCCTCGGATAAAGTAAATTTGTATTTGTAACAATTTCCTGAATAAAGATAGCACCTCCCCAAAGGACACTGCATGGGGGCAAAGTGAGTTCCCGGGAAAACAACTATATAGGATTCACAGTGGACTTCCTACTGAGACCACAGTGGATTTCCTACCGAGACCATTTGGTTTTCAAAGATACCACCTTAGGGCATCATATCTCTGTACTCTCATTATCTCATAGCAAACTTTATCTGAAATGCCACATTCTACATGCACAAAGAATCTGAAACTGATCTTATTTGTTTTTCATTAAAATATCTCATTGCAAGTGGTTACAATGGACTCACTCATATAACAACAGAATTCAATGTTAAAGTATATGTGAAACTTCATTCAATGTTGATAGACACCTCCCATTCTAAGCATAAACCAATCACCCACTGTATACAAATTAAGGACAGCCCTTAGTTTTTGTGAGGACTCTGCCATAATCTTGTTGGTAATTATATCTAGTTTTGTATGGCAGGGTCCTAACAGTAAATGTTTTGTGTGGGAGAACGTGGTTTTGGTATCCTCATATCAGACCACGCTTTTCTTGTGTCTTGTGACTTTTCCCCGCTCCCTTGTATTCTCTTGTCATTGTGACTTTATCCCCGCTCCCTTGCATTTTCCAGTCTTTGTTTTTATGTCTTGTTTAGTCTAGTGTTCTGTTTTCATGTGTATATATATTTATATATATTTATTTATATATAAATATATTTATGGTTTTGTCTTGTTTGTATTGTGGTTGTCTTGTGTTTGTATGTGTTTTAACATAGATATGTATAAAGGCTAGATGGCTCAAGGCGGAGTCCCTAACGGCATCACCTGGCGGCCAGCTTACGACAGGGCGCTCGCTCACTCGTAGCATTGAGTTTAATGGTGCAGGTACTTTTAAATGACCATAACTTGCTCAATTTTCTACCGATTTTCAAACGGTTTGGATTTTTACAAACGTTATTAACGTGGCTATAATTCTGGATGCTTTAACATGTTTCATGAATTTATTTTTTATTTTTAGTATAGGTATGCAGTGTCATAGGTACATCTTTGACGTTTATAACAAACCAAACCGTTTGAAAATCGGTAAAAAATTAAGCAAGTTATGGTCATTTAAAAGTACCTGCATCATTAAAACTCAATGCTACGAGTGAGCGAGCGCCCTGTCGTAAGATGGCCGCCAAAATGCGGACGTTGCACTCCATTGGCCAGCAGCGCGGACGAGCCATCTAGCCTTTATACATATATGTGTTTTAAAGGTTCACGTGTGCTTCCTCACAGGTGTTCCTGCTCTGTGTGATTGCCTCCTCTCGTCTTCCTCACCTGTTGCTTGTTATCCTCTCGTTTGGTCTGTGTATTTAATCTCTGTGTGTCTAGTGTGTCTTTGCAAGTTCGTTTGTCAAAGATTGTCAAAGATTGTCAAACATTGTCAAAGTTTGTCTATATACTCGTCTGTCACGGCGTATGTTCTCGCCATTTCTAGCTACGCTAGTTTCTAGTCGTGTTTGTGTCTGATTCTAGTTTGTGGATTTATTTTCCCTACCCCAGTCTGAGCTCACTGCTACCCGAGAGTTTTCCTGAGGACTCTGATTACTCGACGGCTCTCTGGACTGTTTCTCTGCTGCCTGTTACGGACTGTCTTCAACCTCCGTTGGATTTATAGACTGGTCTATTACTTAACTGCAGAGGCTCATCGCGGCATTGTCGCTGTCCACTGGAGAGGTCCTTCATCACTGGAGCTGTCCAGCTTCTCTCATCAGTGTCTCTAACGCTCTCTCTCTCTCTCCCTCTGCCCACCGCAGGATTTACCCCTGTCCCAGTGGCTTCCGTGACGCGGCGCTCACGGGAGCGGTCTACGCACCCTACCCCGTATCGGGGTCTCCATACTTCCTCCCACCGTTCGTTGTCTGGCCGGAGCCCGAGCGTGTGTGGTTCATCGTTCCGGTGCCTGTGTGTGTTCCCCGTCTCAGCCGTCTGCCCTGGTGTGGCTTTATGCCCAGACGTGCCATTGTCTGTTTGCTGTCATTATTGTTTAAATAAAACCTTCTGTTAACTGCATTGGGATCCTCTGTGTTTTGTGCCTGACAGTTTTACAACAACCAATCAGTACCAAATTCCTATATGCTTTGTTCTCTGGTTATTTAAGGAGATGTGTAGAAGATTCAGACGGGACTTTCTATATCTAGAAATGCACCCCCATGATGCTGTATCTTTGATATAGCATCATGTATTCCATTTTACTTTGAGGAATCTGTAAACAGATCTTCATCAGTTACCAGGTATGCAATATTCTCATTTGATTCTTCGTGTTTTAATTGGATTGTGAATTGACTTTGAATTATGATCTTTCTACCTGGCTAATAAATTGTGTTTGGATTATTCTGTGTTGCTACGAAAGTTATTGACATGATTAGTAAATTACGATGAATCTTTGTCACCGCAATGTCTGAAAATCAGGCTAGTAACGGACTAAAATCCCAGACTAGATGGCATAGTAGTACATCAGCAGAGGATTTTGGAGATCCAGCTAACACTTGCCATTAGTTTAAGTTAAATAAGATGCGTGGAGGCTAATTTCCTGTTAAGAGTAACATGTAAATGTTGTCTGACCACTCTAAATCAGATGAGCCTCAACCTCTGGTTATTTCAATATTAATCTATCTAAGTTTCATATGAAATTATGGCACGATTGTACAAAGCTATCATTGGAGAAGACGGTCAGTTTATTTTATGATAGTGGTCGTGAACCTCTGGTTAGAAATAAATATTGTAATAATTAAGTTGCACCATCCACAAAAAGAGTGGATGACGTAAAAGGTCAAGTGACTGATAATCATGAATAGACGGAATAGAAAAATCTGTTACGTCTGACATTTTATTTCACGGTAACAGAATATACCGTCATACCGCCCAGTCCTATTCAGTATTAAATAATGTGAAATAAATATAGCAAAAATGACATTCTGAAAATGTAACTTGGTGGTGAGAAAATTGGCAAAATAAGTATTTTGGCTGAGTGTTTAATTTTTTCAGCTGCATCCCTATTTATTTTTTGCAAAATATTTCTAAATTAAGTCATATTATGGAAATATATTGTTACATGCAGTCAATAAATGAACTTGCTTTAGGTAAAATAACAACGCAAACCCTATTGACTCCATAGGCCAACTGCTGTTATCTAGTCTAGTTCAAGTTTAGTCTAGTCAGCATTACATTCTTAGCTTTGCTTTAGCATTAGTGAAAAGGTTTATCCTCTATGGTTAGTTAAAAAGCAAAATAGGCCTCTGTATTTACTTACTTGCATAGGGTATGCTTCTGTTCTAAGGCAATAAAATGGGCAATTGTTAAGTCTTTCTATGGTTTGGTTTATAGTCTTTCAAAAAAGGCATGTGCGCCCTACGCAAGGGCATAGCAGTGCAACGTGGGCCATGTTAATATGTGATGACCTTACCAGAGCCTGGGGGTGAGACAAAAGAAACTGGTCTGTTTTAGCCCTTTCATTTGTCATCTACGCGCACAAAGAAATACAGCTGAATAAAAATATTACATTTCTTTTATAATTATGTTTTTTAAGGTTTATTTGATTTTATCTAATTAAGTAAATATGACATCAAACTTTGACCCTGGTTACTGTAATTTAGTGGATGTTATATCTGTGTAACTTTTTCAGTTGTAATACAGTAACTTGCTCCACATCTTTAACCTTCCTTTTCACTAGCGACAAATTCCTATTACAACATTACAAAGCCATCAGTTGTGTCCCAATTAGAAGGCTGCAACCTCCGAATGCTGCATTCTTAGACCGATTGCATCACAGCAACGCAACTAAAGGTCAATAAGGCCGCCCCAATTCGAATGCTTAAACTGGGACTTCAGAATGCATCCTTCTTTCTCCAGGCTGCAAAGGATAGAACTAATCGATCCTTCACGGCCTAGGCTATCCCAAAATTTATTGCTGGCATGTAACAGCTGAATATAAAGGCTGCATATATTAAAAAAAAACATTTAAAACCTTTGTTAAAGGTGCAATTTGTAAGATATTTGCAGTAAAATGTCAAAAAACCACTAGGCCAGTGTTATATATTTTGTCCAGCTGATTACTATCAATATCTGTAATGTTTTCAACTACTTGTAAATCGTGAGAAAATTTCCATTCAAAACATTGACACGGGGCAGTGCGGTCTCCTGTCAATGACGTTAATATCCATGTGACCCTTTGTCACTGCCTTTACTGACGTAAAAACAACATGACAATGACAAAAGTGGTCGAGTTTATAAAAATAAAATGGGGGCCAAGGAAGCGACTGGAGCACAAATTTAGTGTAAATAAAGGTATATTTTCACTTTTTACACATTTTAATTGCATTTCTAGCGAGAAATTAGTATTGTAGTTTTTAAAATATGTGATTAGTTATCACAAAGGCGCTCTTTGTTTATATTTCAAACACGCTGCCTTTGAAGTGCGTCGTAAAGCCTTTCTCTGAGCTGCCTTCATGCCTCCGAAGTCATTTTCTCATGAGGCAGCGAGGCAACAAGTCACTGCCTTGAGTTTTCGGACGCAGCCAGTGTCGTGGACAAATGCGGAACTATGCGATAGCGGCTGTCGGGCTACGCACTTGCTTATGAACTTATGGATACTCTTTACCATCTGCCGCTGGTTGTGTCAGCTCCTGTAAGCGTACGGGCCAACCAAACGACCCAAGAAGAGTTTGAAACAAAACGAGAGAGGATGTTGTTGCATTATCTGGATGGAGAGAGCTTCACGACAACATTTAACTACACAGAGATTCTGATCCTGCTTGTGTTTTACAAGATGGGTGAGTTGTTTTGATTCGTAACCCTTCAGAAAACGTATGCTATTATATTGATCACAACATTAGTGTGTAGATTGTAATCAGCGCGTCTTCCCGCGGACGATATGCACATCAAAAGGTATTGTACAGCAATATAAATGGTAATTTTAAGACACTTCACAATAAGATTTGTACTGTCAATACGTTATGTGAAAAATCATTGTAGATTGTAAGTTGAAAACTTAATTCTGTGCTGTGTTAACCATCGCATTTGGACTAATACTGTAACATCTATGACTAACAATTTCATTTTGAACATCACATATAAACTTACATAATGAAGGTAAATCAACGTGATTTCTCGTTCGTGTCTGATTGATGGCCATCAGCGGTTGAGCTAAAGACTACAAATCCCATAATTCCACGCTGCTTCAGAGCGTCATTAAACAACATCATTGTTATTGATTTGATCTGTCGCCATCTAGCGGCGCAGATAATACAAATTGCATCTTTAAATAAAAGTGTGTTATTATAAGAAAAAGGGTTTTTGTACTACAAGTTATATTGGGACCCCCCAGAAAAAACATTGATTGGAGTAGATGACATTTTTTTGTATTGTGGTGCCTTTTAATTAAACAACTGCTTTTATAGCCAAAAAGTTTTGTTTACCTTGACGTGTTGTGTCGAAGTACAGTTGGCGAAAGTAGTGAAACACGAAATGCATTTAAAGCATATGTACTCCAAATGAACCAAGTGGAATGGATTTGAGGAAGCAGCAGCGTGGAAATCTATGGAGGGATTTTACTGGGTCAGACTGTAAACTAAAAGCCCAAAACTAAAAGTCTTAAATGAAAACTAAAAGTCTAAATCTGAAACTAAAAGTCGAAATCGAAAACTAAAAGTCGAAGTTGAAAATGAATTTTGTATTTAGGATTGGGCATTAAACTAAGGCCTAGTCCTGGCTTAAGCTAATCCCTGCCCGGGAAACCACCCCATACTGTTGGTTAGTTAAATCTACATCAATGTGTCATATTTTCTAAAAGAAAAGTAATATTTTTCTGGTTCCGTATTTAGTTTAGTTGAATAACTCAAAAACGCTGGTGGGCGCGTACAGCAGGTGACCCAAATTACCTATCCTCCAAAGGCTGGACTGTCTCATTAGTTCTCTTCGTGGACTTTGGAGGCTGCGACCTTTAAAGGCTGAGTCCTCCCCTTCAAGGACGCGTCCTTCGCAGGACCCAGCCTTCAAATTGGGAGACAGCTATAGATTACTACTGTAGGCAATCTATAGCAGTTAAAAAAAGGTAATGTGATGACATAAGATTAGCTCTTTGGGATAGGTTTTATCTGACAAGGTCAAACATGAGACAGCTAAACAAGATGGACTTTAGAGAAAAAGGAGACATGTTTACCTTAATACACTGTTCAGCATAAAGGTACAGCCCAATCAGTCCTCAAAACGACATGAAATAAAACCTCAGAATGTTCCGAACAGTCATCTATGTTTCCACAGTTACCTTTCCAGAGTTCTGCGGGCTACTGCTGTGACCAGCTGCTTCATGCATCTACTCCATACTGCACACCAACCAAGTGATGCATGTTATGATTGATTACAATTTTTGTATGCTAAGCAGTGAGATAGAAACAGATTTTAGAAAGCAAACTGCAAGCACTGTCAATAGCCTCTTTCATACACTAATTTCAGTAAATTACCATGAATTTACCAAAATGAATTTACCAGTAAATACACAAATGTACACTTTCAATCGTAGAAAAAAATCCTACTTTCACGCCTTTTTGTGGTTAAATTGTTTAAAATCACTTAAGTTTTAACATTTGCAAGCCTTTGAAACATGTACAAATAATGAACTTCCCCATTTAATTTTGCGTTTTAATTCGCAAATTGCATGTCATAATCTGTTACCCCCCTAAGCAGCAAGCATGTGGAAACGTCCATAAACAGTGCACTGAAAAAACTAACTTTTACTTACCGGTGATTAAACTTTTTAAATAAAAATTTGCTACTTTAATTTCAAGTACAAATAAAATAAAATCTCCTTAGTAATACATGAAACATTAGTCAAATTATTAAGTAAATGTCACCTAATTATTTTTATTTTAGAAGTTAGAATTATTTTTTAATTGTTTAGGTAAATTCTATTACTTTAAATACTAAAGCATTGCTGTCCTAAAAATATTAAATAAATCTTATTTCCTATTGTAAGGTAGATTGTTACTGTTTGTTATTTTCTTTAACAACAGTTGTATGAACTTAGTTTCTCTTAGTGTTATAAATGGCATTATAACACAAAATTCATAAATGAATTGAATAAACTTGATTCTCCACAGAAACGCACACAAAAGTGAATTTTTGACATGAATTGTCAGTACTGTGGAGATGATTACAATAAAATGTGCTTCTGACAATGTATGGTCACAGGTTTGTGTGAGTAAACAATGATCACCTGATCAATGACTTCACAAACGTATAATTTACAACAAAACAAGATTAATATAAGAGCTTAAACCTCTATGACATTTTATTGACAAATATTTAAGTAGTTAAAGTTCTTTTTCAGTGAAAAAGCTTAAATAATTAATTACAATATTCAGGCACAATTATAGGGATTCCTTATAACATCAAGCAGACTTGAACGTGCTAAAGTTTTTGATTAAAATTTACTTAGTTTTTTAAGACAGTGCAGTGCAGTGCAGTGACTATAAAACAGTTAAATAAAAGAAAATATATATTAACATTCATTAATTGTGTATTTATTTATGATTTTACTTAGAAAATCTAGTTCTCAATTGATGTTAATATTACGATGAAGAAATTATAAGGGTTAATTTAATATATTTTACTAAACCAAAAAGTTTTTTCAGTGTGCGGTGGTGAACGTGTTATATGTATCAAAATGTTATGATTGGCCTGAAGCTGTTAGTGGGTTCTGCACTGAAAAATAAATAATTCATTCAATTTACTCAAATTTTTTAAGTTAAATGGTCGCAATCAATTTATTTAAGCTACTTTTAAACAAAAGTTTTTTGTTTTGTTTTTCAATTTTTTTTTAAATGTAGCTTTATAAATTAAATTGTTTGTAACCACTTACCTTAAAAAAATTTAAGTAAACTGAATTGAAAAAAATAGCGCTTCACACATGTTCACACATAGCTCTCTTACCAGAAAAGTCCTGGTAATCTTACAACCTCTCTTACCGCTAAATTGGCAGAAAGGTTCTGTTCACACATGATCTGTTATCTTCAATTTACCAGTAATTTACCACTGTATGTGAAAGGAACTATTACCAGAACACACCGAAAACCTCTAAAAGGCATCGGTTCAGACTTGAACATGTGTGATTGAAACCCTTTCTGTGGTTGGAGAATATGACTAAGTTCCCTGAATTTGGTTTTAAACTGCGTTTCAAAGGGATTAAAAAAGCAACAAATACTTTAGAGAGGAAACTGACATAACAGCAACACCTACATTGTTTAAAAGATCTCAATTAGACAGAAGTGTGTATAAATGACAACATATGGCTGGAAACAATATGATTGAAGTAGCACAATTATCATTGAATAATTGACTTCCTTAATTTTTTTTTAAGATAAATATTATGTGAGTGATTATTCATGATACTCATCATGAAAATATTTTAATTCTAAAAGATTAATTCATACACTGTAAAAAGTAAAAGTAAAATTTTTACAAAATTAAAAATTACTTCAATTGGTAACGCCTACAAATTTTAAGTATGTTCAACCTACATTTTCTCACTTAAAGTTGAAAATATTTAAATATTTTAGGTTTTACCAATTGAAGTAACCTTACCTTTTTAAGTAGAGCAGCTTTCACTTTTTACAGTATACTCACAAAAGATAAGAAAATTAATCTGGAATAGGTTTCCAAATTAAATACAGTGTTAGAAACACAAAATGATTAAACAAATTCTATGTACTTCCCAAAAGAAAGCGTGTGACTCACCAGCCCAACAAAAATGACGTGCTAAATATCCCAGTAAGCCTACAGACTTTATCCCAGATGGTGCAGCAGTGTGTATGATGTGTAGGAGGTTATTGTGTGAAAGTTCATTAATGCATCCAGTGGATCTAATTATGATTTTACCAAATAAATAAAGTAAAGCAACAAGACAAACACATATCATCTGCAAAAGATACACAGTCAATCTAATGGGCTCCATATTTCAAAGGTCAAAGGTCAAAGATCATTCCTCATGACAAAATTTGCATTGAGAAGATAGCAGCACAGTTACTGTATATTAGGGGTGGGAACATACCCTTTTAACTGTAATGTAGGTGTTCATTTATAAGTTGTCCCGCTCTCTCTATCTCTAATTTATGCCATATTTAATGACCTCGCATCTTCTCGTGGTTAAATCTGCGTTTGATTTCAAGTTCACGCGGGGGTGCGCAGACCATCGTTATATTACTGAGCGCATTGTGACAAAGAATTGACGCGTCATGCAAATTAGCGGTAAAATCACGATCGCTCATTCGTTTTTCTGTGGGCTTGCAATCTACTCGTCTTTCAAACTGAAATAACTAGAAAAAAAAATGCAGGTCGCCCATGTGTGAGTACAAATGCTCGCGGCGCGCTGTATCATTTGTGCACAGTCTGAAGTCCTGAGGTAAATGAACAATAGCCTATATTAGCAATGTGTGTAACATTTCAAGCACATTAAACATTTTGTGCTGATAGCTTTTCTTTGTAAACGGACACATTTAACAAAAGTGTGTTTTGTATAAACATTTCTAATTTTATCAGCCCATCGATAGTATAAAAGCAATTTGACTTAAATGGCTGAGGCATCTATTATTTTACGTGCATCCGCAATCCTATCCTAATTTCTTTTAGCGTTTGTTCATGTTTTCATCATTCCAATCATTTATGCATTTAGCGCCACCCCGAGGAGCCATAAAGTAATGGTGCTGGAAAATCTATTTAGGGCATCTTGTTTAGTAATTAATTTATCGATATTTGAAGCCAGCGTATAGATTCTCGTATCGCGGAGGCTGGCGATCAAAACATCGCCATATCGAGATTTTGGCACACCCCTAATAAGCATCCAAATATTTGGTATCGGTTTTTAAAAAATCAGTATCTGTCGATCTCAAAAATATGTAAAGTTTACAAAAAATATCTGTTACATTTTTAATTTTTTATTTTGGTTCCCTTTCGAGGTAACTCGACACAGCATCATTAAATGACACTTTGGGGAATAACACCACAGCATTCGCGCATCTGAATGATCTATAAAACTAGCCTGTCTTATAGGGGCTGTTTACACTTGGTATTAAGATGTGTTTTCATCGATCGGATCACAAGTGGACGAGAGAGACACATTATGTTTACACCTGTTATTTAAATCCGTCTCTTTTGTCCACTTTCGACCGCTTCTGTGCTGAATACTATGAGGGGGTGGTCTGTGAGACGGTGGGCGAGTCTCTCTGCTGTCATTCAAACCCGAGCGGGAGGAATTATGAGTTTATATGGACGCAAACTAATATTATGTCGGAGTGCACTGCTTGTTTAGCAAGTAAACAGTGTTTTGTACATGAGTATGTAAGAGCTTTCTTTGAATTTTCAGCGCAATTGATGAAATAGGATCGCGCAACTTTCACACGCTTTCAAAACGAAACTACGGAGATCAGCCGCTTAGTTTTATCAATGAAAGGCTAAAAATAGCGCTGTTCACCGTATGTTCACGCCAGAAGTCAAAAAAGACGTAAAACTTGTGTTTAATACCTCAGATTAGATAAATGGGCGGAGAGAAGGCGGTCGCGTGTGGCTGTTCGAACGCATTCAACCACATGTGCGTTCCGCAACTCCAAAGCGATCCGATCGAAAGTGGTTTCGACCACCTCGGGATGTGGTTGAAAGTGGTCGAAAGTGGACGAGCTCAAAACGTTTTGAACACCGTTTACACCTGGCATTAACGTCGTCCACTTGTGATCCGATCGACGAAGGCACATGTTGGTGCCAGGTGTAAACAGCCTCATAGACGGTTTCATCGGACGCACGTGATACACGTCTGGTTCCGAACCTTACTTCCGGTTTCGTTTTTTTAAGAGTTTACCGGAAGTTACGTGCGGACCGCGCAGCCATTTGTTTATGTTGTTACTGTTGAAACGTTCTATAGGCTGCGAGAGATGGGGTCACGAGTGCGACGTTACCGGAAGGTATAAAACTGAGACGCCAACAAAAAATTGTCTGTGTAAAAATTGTCTGTCAAAACGGCATCTTAAGCACTATTCGGACGGGATTAGTTTTCCAAACGACGTTTGAGTTTCAACATGTCCCTCAGGACGTCTGTGATTTTATGTACCGATTCAGACGGGATTAAAATTCTCAGGCTATTCCAGAGATGAGAGTGTCTGTTTCATGCATTTGGGCGTTGCACAAGAGCACGTGCTCTGGATACTAGGGATGCCAACATTCTTAATACATTATTGAACCGTTCGGTTCGACCCCCACGGTGCAATACGATTTGTCCATCCAAATCTATCAGTTTTATATTCCCTGCACTTTTGTTAATGTGTGCGTCCGCATGATCTGCACGCTTATAAACGCCACAGCGAGTTGATATCCAGTCACTGTGCGCTACCTGCTTGAACTCTGCTTGCAATGCTGGTGTCAGATTTCATTTGCGTGCGCACAACACCCAACAGAAATACGACAACAAAAAGCAGCAGCACGACTGTCTTTTAAATCTGAGGTGTGGATTAATTACTTGCGCGTGTAGATTATACAACATCAATGTAAAGATGCAAATTCGCGTGGGGCAATGCGAATGACGCAAATTGGGCTTGTTATTGAAGCAAATGCGCGTTATTTGCCTCAAACACGTCTTCCATCCTCAAAAAGTTCAACAAGAAGAGAATGCGCATGATGCTAAAATAAATCCCACCAGTAATCTTGATTGAGAAACGCATTTTTGGTTTCTACACAGACAGCATGATGTTGGATTTAACAGTAGTGCAGTAAGGTATAGCCTTCATTTACAATGTAAAGTTTAATTTACTAAGTACAGGTATATAAAATGGCCAATTTATGTAATGTAATGAATTCACATGTTCCCCAGTTTGAATAGGATATAATTTTTATGTCTTTATTTAATTATATCTTACATTATTGTATCAATACACTAGAAATGTGTAAGATGATTTTGCATTTACATAAAATAAAGAGAACTGCAATTAAAACCAGTATTTTTGCTTCTTAACATCTCACTGTTCCTGTTACCTAAGAATAGAATAATTTAAACACACTTTAATAGGCCAAGGCATCAGAACCGATACCAACCGAAAACCGCGGACAAGAACCGAAAATTGTATTGAACCGTGAACTAAGTGTATTGTTGCATCACTACTAGATACGCGTGTTTGTAATGTCTAATATTTTGCTTTAAATGTAAAACTATTACAGAACATGTAATTAATTTATTAATTTCATTTTAACAAATCAAAATAAATATATAAATCCTACTAAAGTAACATTAGCCTACGTGTTTTATATAACTGGCTGCCTATAATAACCCAAAGAAATCATTATTTCTTAAATTTATTATCTTTATTAACATATTGACTTTGAATGGAGTTTCTTGCTGACTTAGATGAAGATCAGAACACATTTAATGACCAATTTATGAAGAAATCCAAGTAAGCCCAAAGGGTTCACATACTTTTTCTTTCAACTGTATCTGTTTATTCTACACATCCAACCCTGGAGAGGCAGTGCCCTGCAGAGTTTAGCATCAACCTGTAGAGTTTAGCTCAGGTGTGTTTGATCAAGGTTGGAACTAAACTCTGCAGGGCACTGCCTCTCCAGGGTTGGATGAGACAAACCCTGCCATAGACCACCCATGTTAAAATAAATATGTTTATAGCCTGGTACAAAAAGAGTTTTTGGTCTATAGCTAATTGTGTCCTTCATGACAACTGTGAGGGGGTACATTTTTTGTAACTCATCCGTTTAAATTATATTAAAGGAGCATTTCACCCGTGGAAACATTAATCTTTATTGAAAGTGCGTCATATTTGTATAGTATAGTAGTCTCACCCCCTCAACAAAGATATTGGACTTCCTGCATTCAATGATGCAATATGATGATTTTTACATCATTGAAAGAAGGAAGTGCAACATTGAAATCTGTATTTCTCCTGTCTCAGCGGCAACTGAGGAAATAATGCACGACCATTCAAAAACATGACTGAGGTTCTAACTATACAAAGCTTAATGCAAATGGGTGAAGTGTCCCTTTAAGCCTTAAAGTTTTGCATAATTAAGGACATGGCTATCTGAGTCAAAACCGCTGAGCTAGGCGAGTTTGGTTTAAGCAACCAGGCACCTCAACTACACCCACGTCCCACCTAATTGGCCATTTTCAGTTATCCGTGAGTGATGTGTGGTGACTAGGGATGCACCGTATCCAGATTTTTTAGGTTCGGCCGAATCCCGAATCCACCGTTTAAGATTCGGCCGAATCCGAAACCGAATACCGAATCCTACTCGCATTCTTATTCCATAACTCAGTAAAACACATTAATAAAGTAAACAACGTCCACAGCAGTGTATTTTTCATTTTATTTAATTTTAACTGTACATTATGCCAGGATGACAAGTTGGAAAAACTATTTTGACAATTACCATAAGCCTATGCATAATGAAAGCGATGCGTTGTGACACGCTAGTTTTTCCAATAAGCAAGCAGCTCCGCGCTGAACTATATTTAACTTTGAGTGAGAAGCTCCGCTCGTCAATGTCAGTTTTCACACGGCCATCCAATTACAGTGGAGGAGGGGCGGGACATTACCACAGCAACCAACCGGCTCACAGCTGAAACATCACAGCTACCAAGCGCTCGGCTGAAAAACAGCTGGCATTTGTCGTCCTCAAGGCGTTTTCAGCCGTGCTTAAAAGTTTTGGTGTGTCCAGCCCCTAAGGCTCACCGAAAAAAAAAGCTCATCTCCACGTCAGCACCCGATGTGTGTAATCAACGGCCGTGTGACGTCGACCAGCGTAGCGCAAGCCAAGGGTTCGGTTCGGTGGAAAAGAAATCTAGGATTCGGCCAAACCCGAACCCCGTCAAAAAGCCCAGTATTCGGCCGAATCGGAATCCTGGATTCGGTGCATCCCTAGTGGTGACGCGCTGTTAAGATGGCGACGACAACTACTTTACTTTACTTTATACTTTATTTGTCCCATCGCTGGGAAATTTGTCTTGGACAACGTGCAAGTCAGTACATATGTTATAATAATAATACAGCATGCATTAAAAACACATAATAAATTAAGTAAATATAAATACATAAAAACACAATGGTTATTCACAGTATTTTTTCTCTGTTTGAAGCTTTGATTGCGGTGGGAACAAATGAATATTTAAATCGATTTGACCTGCTAATCAAGACCCTGTATCTCTTTCCTGACGGTAGTAGTTTAAAATTATCTTTCAGGATATGAGTCTCGTCCCCAACAATTTTCTTGGCATGGTTTAAAATGGCGGCATCAAACAACTCTTGTACTGATTTCTCCTCGCCTCCTATAATTTTAAAAGCATTGTGCACCAGACGTCCTAACTTGGATTGTAGCTGGACAGTCAAATTACCATACCATGCAGTTATACCATATCTTATCAAGCTCTCAAAAACAGACTGGTAAAACAAATGCATGATCTTTTGGTTAACTCCAAACGCTTTTAACCTACGTAGAAAGTATAACCTCTTCTGTAAATTGGAACAAAGATTGTTAACATGAGAAGACCAGCATAGTGAGTTATCCATATAGACTCCCAAGTACTTGTATGAAGGAACCTGTGCAATGATATTACCATGTATCATTACAGGACTATGGTCTCCTACACTTCTAGGATCAAAAATCATTTCAACTGTCTTTGTTCCATTGAGTATCAAGGAGTTATCATCACACCAACCGACCAATCGGTCTACCTCTGAAACATAATGTGAAGTATTGCCTTTCTTATTTAATAAGCTTAAAATTGCTGTGTCATCAGAAAATTTTATAAAAAAAGTATCATCTTGTTTTGTTACGCAATCATTTGTGTATAATGTAAATAAAATTGGTGAACAAACGCATCCCTGTGGAGCCCCCATATTTGTGATTTTAACCTCAGAATATGATTTGTTGACTCTCACCTGTTGTGTACGGTTATTCAGAAAGGAATGGAGCCACTTAATACAATATGGATTCACCTTAAGCTCTACTAACTTTGTAGTCAACAACATGGGATTCAGGGTATTAAAAGCGGAACTAAAATCAATAAAAAGTAAGCGGGCATATGCATGACTGTCTTCTAAATGATGGTTGACTAAATGAGTGATGCAGTTGATGGCATCTTCAGTACCTCGCCTCTCCCTATATGCAAATTGAAACGGGTCGAGTAAAGGTTTGACCTGATCCTTTAGGCCTATTAGAACAAATCGTTCAAAACACTTCATGACATGAGATGTGAGGGCCACTGGTCTAAAATCACAATTGTTCACAGAGTTCTTCTTCTTAGGGACTGGTATAACAATGGATTTCTTCCATAGAGATGGAATAATATGTGAGTCCAGTGATTTTTGAAAAATGGGACAAAATGCCATAGAGAGCTCCATAGCACAAGTTTTCAACAGAAAGGCTGAAATTTTATCTGGGCCCATGGATTTTTTTGAGCATACACCTTTAAATAAAGTGCTGATCATCTTTGGGTCTACCACTATTCTTTGACCTGGTTCACATATTACATTGTCCAGAACACCCGTATAGTCAACCGGTGACTCAAACCTAAGAAAAAAGTCATTTAAATCATTTACCCTGTGTTCATCATCATTTGTTATTAACATTTTGTGATGTGGTATTATATTTGTTACTTCTTTCATTGCGTCCCACATTTTTCTAGAATTCCCTGTAACAAAATTTCCTTCTATTGTATCTCTATATTTATTCCTCGCCTTCTTCAGTAATAGGTTCAGTTCCTTTTGGACTGTTTTTAGTTTAATTTTGTCATGATTTATAAAGGCCAACTTCTTCCTATTCAAACATTCCTTAACTTCCTTTGTTATATAACTTTTGTTATTTGGAAAAACTGTGACAGTTTTCTTTTCCACAATTGTGTCCACACAAAAATGTATATAGTCCGTCATGGATTCTGTGGCCGTCTCAATATCCATCTCGTGAAAAAGTTCCCAGTCCGTAGAGTCAAAACAGCCCTTTAAGGTCTCTATACTATCGTCCGACCAAACCGAGATTGTCTTTGTGTGTGGCTTAGCTCTTTTTAAAAGAGTTTTATAAGTTGGAATCAAATGAACTATGTTGTGATCACAGTTAGATAGAGGAGGTTTGGCTTTAGCAACATATGCATCCTTAACGTTTCCGTAACATTTGTCCAGAATCTTATTACCTCTCGTGAAGCACTTAATATATTGTTCATATCCCGGGAGCATAAGCTCTAGTCTACAATGATTAAAGTCTCCAAGGATAAAAATTGGAGCTGCTGGAGTACGCCGTAGTTGTTCGTTGACACAGTCACTTATACACCTGGCTGCGTTAGCCGCATTTCCACTCGGTGGAACATACGCCGCACAAATAATGATGTTTCCAAATTCACGCGGCAAATAGAACGGTCTTAATGATAGACATAATAATTCCACATCGGGATTGCACACAGTATCTCTTACCGTATGCTGGCCGCACCATTTGTCCTTAATATAACTATTAGCAACTATTAGCTTCAAAAATGCTCTTCACAAACCTACGGGTGATGTCACAGACATATGTCCATATTTTTTACAGTCTATTGCGGTATTATAAATTTCGTGGTATTGCGGTATCAAATTTTCCCGGTACCACAGTGGTCACATGATTCGGAAAAACGTTAGGTCTTCCAGGCAACACTTTTAGTTTTTTTCCAGGCCAAGTGGAGCGAGTGGAGGGACGTGGGAACTACAATTCCCATAATCCCCTGCGTGCCACTTTGATGCCTCTCTACAAGTGGAGCGACAATGGCGGAAGCAAAAGAAACGCAAATTTTAAATCAAATAATTTTTTATACTGGCCCGGTCGGGCCAGTGGTTCAGTTTTTCATTTGCCCTGCCAAAATTTTCACTGGCCCCAATAAAACTGTGTCACAAAAAAAATTACATATTTAAAAATAATAATTCAAAAATCAAATATAATTGTATACATATACAACAGACATGTTTCAACCCTGTACATTATAACAACACAAACGTCCTAAGCATGTACATAGTTATTTACTGAAAGTTGTACATTTTAGTTTTTAATCAGTTATTATACATTCATCTTCATTACAGTATCAGATCAGCAGACAGACCGCAGCATATTTAGTATTAATGACAAACGTGCTCATTCTGAAATCTAAATAAATAATCATACTTTGTACTAGGGGTGGCACGGTTCACAAAACCCTCGGTTCGGTTCGTATCACGGTTCTATGGTCACGGTTCTCGGTTCAGTACGGTTCTTGTTGTTATTTTTTCTTTTAATTTTTAACACTCCAGAAATGTATTATCTTATTAATGTATTAATTATCCATAATTTAGGATACAGTATTAAAAAAGTTATATAATGTAACCATGAAAAAACTGAATTTGACTTAAAGAACAAAAGTGGGACCATCTCTGAGGAAAAACAGGAGAGATTTTTTTAAAGAAAGAGGTAAGAAATTGATGATTTCAACATGATTTTCATTTATTTGGCAAAAAAGAGAATGTGTATTGCCAATCTACATGAACTTATGTGCCTTTTTAGCACACAAAGATAACTTGCATTTATCAAAATGCCTACTTCAGTGTAGCTCTAAGATTTATCACTGAGTGGCTGCTTAAATACTGCAGAGAGATTATGTGAACGAGAGAGAAACATAACGTTTATACCTGTTATATTTAAATCCGTCTCTTTTGTCCACTTTTGACCATTTCTGTCCCGATTACTTTAAGGGGCAGTTTATGAAATAAGATCGCGCAACTTTCACACGCTAGCAAAATGAAACTACGCGGAAATCAGCCGCTTTCGTTTTATCAACGAAAGGCTAAAAATAGCGCTGAATACGAAAAGACGTAAAACAGTGTTCATTACCTCAGATTAGATAAATGGTCGGAGAGAAGGCTGTCGCGTGTGGTTGTATCTATTGTTTTATTTCCGCTGTCATCATAGGTAACATAAAATAAAAAATGTTTCCACACACCAAACTTATACGCCGCTGGTGCATCCTCCAACTCCGGGCAGACTTCTTTTTCTCTCCCTCTTGCCATTTCTACACGTAACATGACCGGCAGCACTCACTCTCCACAGCAGTCACCTCTTCTTTCGCGCTATTCGCGAAAGGGGAACACGCTATCTGGGGTCACATACAGGGCATGAGGCTACATTGCGCATGCCATGAACCGTTGAACTGTACGGCACACACGCGCTCCGAACCGAGACAAGCGAACCGAACGGTTCAGATTTTTTTCATGAACCGTGCCACCCCTACTTTGTACCGTATGTGCATGCAATAATTTGCTGGTTTTATGTTATCTAAACTTACAAGTTACCTAAACTTATTTAGAGAAATAACGCTGACCGTGTAGCTGAATGTCAAAAAAAAAACGTTTTTTTATACCCGTGTCATTAACAGAACGCAGCAGACACACTCACCTTAACGGTTTTTTATAAATCCATTTTCCTGCCCGATTAAAACATAAACATTGCAAATAACACCATAATTAACAGTTAAGTTACGTACACATATCCTAAAAGTAATCTTGCGTGACTGATACGCTGTAAAGCAGGTGAATTTAAAACATGATTTTGAATGGAAGTCAATGACGCCCTCTGCCAGTTGGGTATACCAAGATGGCGGCTCGAACTCTGCGCTGGCTTCACCTCACGCTGTTACGTAAGCGTTCTATGCGCAATCCAGTCATTTATATAGATCAGTGGGGAAAACAGACTAGACCTTCCATTGACTTCCATTCAAAATAGCGGAACAAAGCAAAGCTCGTACACAGCCGGCAGGCGTAAATAACTTATGAAATCACTCAGATTAAACATGTTGAGTAATTATCTGTCCACCCTGCCTGCCATAGAGCCCGAAAGATACATTAACACATTTAATTTGGTCAATATAAAAACATGTCCCTTTCATTCTCAGAGCTTCAAATTTGTGTAGCAACGCTCCCTATTGGCCAGAGGTGTCTTACCCGGACATTTACTCGTACCTCATCGAGTCAACAGGGAAGCAAGTGAATGATTTTACTTCGTATTTGAAAGTTACTTCGTATTTATATATTATGTCTTTATATTTGAAGAGTTTCGTTGCAAAACGAGATAACCACAGTTTTTTTAATTGTTCAGAAATCTTGTTTTTTGGTTGTGCATTCCAATTAATATCAATTCAACTGCAGTTGGTTTGTTTTGATTTAAACCTTAATAACTTAAAAAATACAGCTAAGTAGCACCATAAAACAAAATAATAACATGATAACATAATAATAAACATGTTTTGACAAAAATGTTAAAAAATGGATTTATCTCGTTTTGCAACGAAACTCTTCATTTAGAGTACTGAGTGCACTTTTCCGTCCAGCCATACAACTAGCCTTAGTGATTTTCCAGCAATCACTGGATAGTGTTCAGTGTTTTCCATACATTGATTTATTTGTGGTGGCCCACCACAGAATCAACACTGGCCCCCACAAATAGAATTTTCATGATTCCCATTTACATTTTTATTTCACTACTTAAAACAGCTTATTTCGGCTTAAAATATAATGTGATATATAATACAGAACAAATACAGATACAGATCAAAGAGTAAAAGTGAAACATATTTCAGGTGCCAACACTAGATCAAACGCAAACACGACACGATGACGTCACATATATGCTAATTGGCGTGTGATGTCATCACCACCACAGTCTCTCAAAATCCTGTGGGAAACACTGGTGTTGTTACACAAATTTGACGCTGGGAGAATGAAAGGGACATGTTTTTATATTGACCATATTAAATGTGTTAAAGGCGGAGTCCATGATGTTTGAAAGCCAATGTTGATATTTGAAATCACCTAAACAAACACGCCCCTACCCCAATAGAATCTGGACCTTCTGTTGATAGACCCGCCCACACATACGCAACCCGGCATTTGATTTGATTGGCTATAAATGTGTTTTGGTAGTCGGCCCGTCTCCTTTTCCAAACCGTTTTTCAAACATCGTGGACTCCGCCTTTAATGTATCTTTCGCGCTCTATGGCAGGCAGGGTGGACAGATAATTACTCAACATGTTTAATCTGAGTGATTTCATAAGTTGTTTACGCCTGCCGGCTGTGTAAAAACGTTGCTTTGTTCTGCTATTTTGAATGGAAGTCAATGAAAGGTCTGGTTTATTTTCACCCAAAAAGGGGCGGTGACGAAATTTACAGTCAAGTTCCCGGATGTGCCGGTAGTCCGTATAGGAGTACCAAGCATTAGCATTAATAATAATAAAAAATAAAAACTAGGTCATTTGAGGGAGTGACTCAATTCCTAAAACCTGACTGATTGGGAGTTGTTTAAAGTTGACAAGCTAAACTGAAACTTTATTTTTTTATTATATTACATGGTCTAATTATTTTTGTCATTTTTATGAAAATTGTAAACACTACACTACACTACACTACACTTTGTACATTGTAATGTTCAGTCTTGTTTAATAAACACTTATGGCAGTTTTTGGGCATCGTACTGAAATACTACCGTACCGTGAATTTTTGATACCGTTACATCCCTACAGACTATGGTTAAAACCTGTAGCCTTCATTATTTGTTCATTCATGATTGTCTTGAAAATTTTAGGTGAATCCAGAAAGAAAAACCCTGAATTACTACATTTTGAGTTCTCAATAACCCAGCCTGGTAGGTTTGAATGTGTAACACTTTTTCTGGGTTTTGGGATGTTATTTTGTGTCTCTGATGCTTCCACACGCATACAAACTTGGAAAAAAATCCATCCATGCTGTTTTGAGTGAGATACAGGTTTCTGAATGTCCTCTGCCTTGAGTCTCAGATTGCGCGAGTTCAAACTCAGCTCCGTTGTGACATAACTAGCCGTTTCGTCACATTCAGTTTGAATTTTCCCGCCCACCACCCCACTCGCAGGTCTCCACCCACCAGGAGCTAGAGAGAGCACAGAGAGAGCAGTCACTCCTCTATGCTGTTATCATGGCTCACGGAAATAACTGAGCTAGTTGGATATTATGGATTATACTCCCGCCTACTTTTAAAAACAAAGTTTAAACGCGTGTTTATTTAAACCTAAAATGTGATCTCATATAAAGTGTATATATATATATATTAGGGCTGTCAATAGATTAAAATATTTAATCGCAGTTAATCGCATGATTTCATGAGTTAACTCGCGATTAATCGCAAATTAATCGCACATTTTTATCTGTTCTAAATTTACCTAAATGTAACACTTTTTAAGATTTTAATGCTCTAATCAGCATGGATTTGGATAATATATATGCTATATGCAAATGTATGTCTACAACAGCCTGTTTACATTTTCAACAGAACCATCAGCCATAGCTTTATAAATGTTTTTGCCTTTAAAAGACCTTGTTCTTTCTCCATTTCTGTTTGCTGCTGCATCATTTGTGACCTGTGCTGGCAAATTGAGTTGGGATGAGCAAATTTTCAAAAATGTGTCATTTATATTTTAACATTCTCTATTAAAAAACTTCAAAACAATTGGACCAATTGTTGGAATCTGACAAAGCATGACAGAACTATACCTGTTAATGCAGAGCAAAAACAATATCAATATACATATATGTTTTTCTTTTCTTGTTTAATTTTGACATTGAGACAGACCACTTTAAGACTGTAGGATAATGCAAGGGTTTAATATAATGACACAACAGATACTTTTCCTTAACAGTTAACCAAACATTCACTTCAGATATAACAAATTATAGGTCATACCTGCGTGAATTCTTGTCAAAACAGATATTTTTAAACCTGTAATTTCGTGTTAGATGTCTATATATATCGAGCCCAGTCTCCTGAAGATGCGTATAAATAGCACGAAGCGTCACGCACTCGCGCGTTTGTGTGCATGCGCTTCAGGCTATGTTTACATTAATGCGTTTATCCTTTAAAACGCGTTACTTTTGCTACGTTTACGCCTTTCATTTACACTACATCACCGTTTTCGACCCTCATAACCGGATTCGTTCGCAAACGCTGAAGACCCTGTTTTAGTTTGAGAACTCAGACGTTGCTCTGAGTGTAAATGAACGTAGACGGAGTCTTATGTAAACGAACAGCTGATGTTAACGTGACAGCACATCATTTTCAAAGTAAAAATTATTTTATTCATGTAAATATTGGTTTGCAACGGAGGTTTTGCCAAAAATAGTAAACATCTACACTGTAAAAAAATTCCGTAGAAATTTCAATGTTATTGCAGCTGGGTTGCCGGTAATTTACCGTAGATTTACATTTATGTTATTTACTGGCAAGAGTTTGTTCAAAGTTAAATACATTTTAAATATCAACAAGTCCCTATCTCCACAGAACAAAACTACACAACAACAGCCTCATGCAAAGCATTCTGGGAATCAGAAATCATCATCAACCTTTTTCTGTTTTTTGCTTCAGATTTTGTTTCCCAGAATGTTTTGCTTGATGCTGTTTTTTTTGTTTTGATCTGTAAGGACAAAGACTCGTGAATGTTAAATGTTAATTTGACTTTGAACGGAATGTTGCCAGTGAAAAACATAAATGTAAATCTGCGGTGGGTTGCAGGCAACCCAGCTGCGATTTCTATGGAATTTTTTTACAGTGTACCAACCAGCTATTATAAACGCTATATCGGATTGTTTTAACATGTATCCTTTTAGATGTCTGTTTTATATTAATGTTTGAGTATTGTTGGGTTTAATGTGTTTATGTTTTGTTTAAATTTAGTTAGCTTACGAAAGATAGATTGTAATTTAAGCGCCATATAGGCGTTGCAAAGGCCAATATGAAGGGAGAATTGTAATGGGTCAGACATTATTTTCCAGTTTAATGTAAGTTTTGTTTGCTTCTTTAAAATGAATTTCGTTTCAGTTAATTTGTCTCTTAATTTTAATCGATGTTTTGTTGATAAGTTTTGTGAATATAAATTAATAAAAACAATAAACTCAACGTCATTAATATAATGCTCGTTTAGGCGCTTGGCTTTTAGCTATTTGTGTGTTGCTAGCGGAGGACGTGCACGGACCTCGCACACTTTTAAAAATTAATGCAATAAGCATTTCTGATAGGCTAAAGCAATACTTCACTTCTTACTATGTTTGATTGAAGTTTGCATTTGCGTACATTTATTTTTGCTTCAAGTTCGCTACTGTTTACTGTTCACTTGAATGCTTTCTTTTTAAATCATAAAGACCTTTCTGTTTAGTTATGAAATTAAAATGAACCTATTAATCATATTAATATGTTGTAGGGGGAGCTAGAACAGTATACGTGTTTATGTTTTGTTTAAATTTAGTTAGCTTACGAAAGATAGACTGTAATTTTAAACGCAATATAGGCGTTGCAAAGGCCAATATGAAGGGAGAATTGTAATGGGTCAGACATTATTTTCCAGTTTAATGTAAGTTTTGTTTGCTTCTTTAAAATGAATTTCGTTTCAGTTAATTTGTCTCTTGATTTTGATCGGTGTTTTGTTGATAAGTTTTGTGAATATAAATTAATAAAAACAATAAACTCAACGTCATTATTATAATGCTCGTTTAGGCGCTTGGCTTTTAGCTATTTGTGCGTTGCTAGCGGAGGACGTGCACGGACCTCGCACACTTTTAAAAATTAATGCAATAAGCATTTATGGTAGTCTAAAGCAATACTTCACTTTTTACTTTGTTTGATTGAAGTTTGCATTTGATGAAATTTATTTTTGCTTCAAGTTCGCTACTATTTAGTACTGTTCACTTGAATGCTTTCTTTTTAAATAATAAAGACCTTTTAATCAAAATTAACCTATTAATCATATTAATATGTTGTAGGGGGGAAATAGAACAGTATAAGACTTTCCCAAACACATTTTTATAGGTTCAAAAATAGTGTCTGTTATAGTTGCCAGCAAAGGACCCATGTATGATTTTTTGTCAATATCGCACACCCCCTAGGCTGCGTAAACGTGCTAAAAAGCTATTATTAGAGTAATAAGTTATTTTACACTTTTATGCGCATGCCCAGTTACGTGATTGGTCATGTTTCATGCGTTTATGGTGGTGTATAGTGTGGATGAAGATTCTTTTTAAAATGCCAGTATAAACGAGGATCGTTTTCATTTTAAAATGCCGTTTTAAAACGCAAATGCTCTAATGTAAACATGGCCTCAGACGTCTGCGTCAGACATCGCTTTTGAGCCTTGTCACTCTTAATAACTCTTTTAACATCAATCAGATCCCGAACTTTATCTCTCTTAATAATTATTTTAACATCAAGAAAGTCCTGCGGTCTATTTTCTATAATTTCTGAATGCTTTTTAAAACGAAACTAAAAAGTGAAAGAAGACGCATCTTTGCTTTATATGGATTTGGGACGGTACACCTCACAGAAAACGTGCAGATAAAAAAAAACTGCACGTGCAGAAAACTTGCATTTTAGATGTTTAATTACCATTTAGAGCATTGGATTCGCTAGACGAGAGCTTAATGTTCTTATTTTTATGAAAAGCTCCGACTCATCTAGACAGCGCCAGTCACTTGCTGCGTCTCACTTCATCCAGTTGTGGGTCAAACAGAAATTGCGTGTTGCCTTAATCGCGCGTTAATAAAATTAGTGCCGTTAAAATGAATTTGCGTTAACGCGTTATTAACGCGTTTATTTTGACAGCCCTAATATATATATATATATATATATATATATATATATATATACACTTTATATGACACTTTATATGAGATCACATTTTAGGTTTAAATAAACACGGGTTTATTGTGTTATTGTTTGTATATAGTAGGATATATAGATATTTTTTGCAGGCTAGATAGTTTACAGCGTGGTTAAAAAAGTTAAAAAAAATATTTAACTGCTTTATTTTACAATTCTACATGAAATAAGTAATAGTGCTTTGCCAAACTAAAAGTGTTTTGCCAAACTAACCGAGACCGGGCCTTACCGATCCGGCTTTTCTGCCGAGGCCAACGTACCCCCGAGTCTCTTAACTTTACGGTCCGGACCTCCCGCTAGCTTCTAGCAATTAGCACGCGGTCCACAAGCAGTATACATCCCACGCCGGGTCCAAATGTCTGTCATTTGCGAAAATAATGCATTTGAAAATGTTTTATAACGGGGATATGTTAGCATTGTCCAGGGAAAACGAGTGTATTGTTGAAACTGCTACATCACAATTTACTCTGGAATCTTTGTGTGTCATGATGAGTTTCTTCTCCTGTAGTGTACTTATTAGTGATACTTTTCTGCTTGATTTGTCTGTTGGCAACATAAACCGTTAATAATAATATATAAAAATAATAACACAGTATGGTCTGTACTGCTCACGACACCACTGAGCACGCGCACGGGGACATGACGTTAGTAGTGGGGCGTGATCAAAGGAGCAGCAGCTCATAAATATGTAATGACTAGCTCAAAACGGCACAATCTGAAATGCACTGAAACAGAGGCTACTAGAGATGGGTAACAATCTTTTCCTACAAGCTATTTCGAGCAAACAACTTTTGAAACATGCTTTATGGAACTCATACACCTATTTAACTTGTGGAAAAGCAGTCATAATATGGGCACTTTAAGTGTAGTTACTGGGTCGATTAGTTACTTTTGAGTGTTACTTTTAAGTAGACGTTGCAGCTGTGAACCATGATTTTCTGCTTACTAGAGGAAGTCAAATACAGGTGGAGTTATGGCGAGAGACAAACTTATTTTAGAGTGCATTAGATTGAACAAACACTTCAGTAAGCCCATTGAGTGCAGGAAGATCAGTGTGTATCATTAATATGTAATCAATGCATTACTGTAAATGGATACTTTTCTTCAAGTTCATTTTGGTTAACTTTCAGGAGTACCTAACACCCACCTTTTTACTGCAGCGATACATTAAAAGCAAACCAACTAGAACTAAAACCTCCAATTTAGATTTTATAGGGGATTTAAAAAACTGCATGACCAATCGCAGCATGTAACACAGTAACAAAAGATCTATGGTAATGTAATGCAGGATTAAACGCAGACCATACATGCGAGCATGTGTGCGTGCGCGTGTGTGTAAATAAACACGTCTGAAGCTGAAGGTTTTGGCGGAACTGATTGATGCGGACTGCAGGTTTGTGCCGACACAGCAGAATGAATGAGGTCAGCATGAAATGAAACCAAATATAAAAATATTCGTACAACAGTAAAAAGCAACATATTGTGTCATCAAATTGCTGCACGTTACTAAGAATCCACAGAACAAATTCCATCAAACTAAATCACGCCTGGTAGCACATGTCCATCAACATCCATGCATACATCGACTTTCAAACAGATAACAAGGGTACTTATGAAATACATGGATGGATGGCGAGCACGCGTCCATTTCTAATAAACTACAATGACCAGCAAAAATAATAATACACCTACCAAGATGATCGCCTAAAGTCTTGTCCTAATGTTTTCCATGTTGCGCAAAACCAATCGTAAAACTCCCCATGATGGTGAAAAATCACTGGTAATCAGTCAAATAAAAAGTAAATAGCGTTTTTAGCGGGATATTACTCACTCGTACAATCGGCTCGCTGCTGCCTGGAGCAGACGATGATGATGGCGCAG
Organism: Misgurnus anguillicaudatus; assembly: GCF_027580225.2. NCBI lineage: Eukaryota > Metazoa > Chordata > Actinopteri > Cypriniformes > Cobitidae > Misgurnus > Misgurnus anguillicaudatus. Next base: position 2,691,366 of record NC_073354.2, on the reverse strand, counting down.
CGCAGCGGTCGCATTATGAAACTCAGTGGAGCTGAGCTTTGATTGACAGCTCCGTTCACCAATAGAAAACCCGAGCCCCCACTGAAAGAAACCGTAAGCATTTTGTTGGCTGCGGGAGCTGCCAATCACATTCAAACCCCACCCAAGAGTGTGTAAACGGGGATAGACTGACCACGACAGACAGGCAACTTAGTACAAATGCATGTTATTCCAGTGTTTTCATGTTGTAAGTCATCAAAAGTGACTAGAAATAATGGAAACCATCCATTTTTGAAATTTCACCCAGTGAGGTCCTTCTCTGATTTGGTTTCTTGGGATGTATTCATCTGGTGTAGAAAGCTGACAGTTCTTCTGGTACCATGTTCGATTCACAAAGAACGCCCGCTTTCAAGCCATATAGAAAGTTTGGACCATGTTGGGTAATTTTTTATAGAGAGAGCAGGCCCGGTACTAGGCTTGCTGGACTGGGGGGAAGTCAGGATTTTTGGGTGGGCAGCCACTTCTTGACTAAATGATTCATACACTAAAATTATGGATGTTTCAATCCAATATTATTTTGCATATGTCTTATAATAAAGGGCCATTTATATGTCCTTTTGTGCACGTTCAAATTTTAAAAGTAGATGCGATTAGATTTATAATGATTTATAATTGTATAATGATTACAGTTAATGTAGTTTTACACATTAAGTCACAGTTAATTAAATCAGGCAAGCAGGTGATATGAATGCAAGGCTTTACATCTATATTTTATTAATGTGTACACTGCATTTGATCTATTAAACACTTGTTAGGCACTTTATTTCCACTTCTCAAACATTTTCTTCATTTAAAATAAATGCATTTTCACTGTGATATGTGATAAGCTATATTTTCATTCATTCCTGACCCTATCATGCTGCTGCAGCAACCTCAAATATCACAAAAAAGCACAACGCTCTAAATAATCTATTTTAAAACATCATGAAAGCAGTTTGACATGCATGACAAATTCGTCAAAGTTTATCCTGTTTGCCTAACAGCACCAGACAAAAGCACAAGCCCTAAAATACTGTATTTGCGATGAAACCAAAGATAAATCACACTGCTTGTACATTCATAACACAGCAAATTAGATATTATAATACAACGCAACATTATAAAATACAACGTTTTAATTTACAATGACCTTGCGGAGTGACAGCTTCTCCTGAACCTAAAAGTGTGTAGATTTTTGCGTGTGAAGTTTTTTTCAAACGCGAGCTGAATGAGCTGAATGAAGATGACAAAACCGCTAAAATTTGATTTTAAAACTGCATGCGATGCTCAGCTGTTACAATACTGTATATTTTACTGTATAACCATCTTATACAATTTATATTTACTATATAGTATGCCACAACCAAACTGCGTATTCCAATTTTAATAAACAGAACTACATCTAAAACAAACACATTAAATGCTGCTGGAGAATTGGCTGTTGTATTTGAATGAATAAATAATTAGGTGAGTCTAAGAAAGGATAAGGGGCTATTTTTTTTACTGAAAACAAGACAAAAATGGTAAGCAAGTGTTTCTCAAACTGTGGGGCCGCATGATTGTGCCAGCCCAGCCAACATTGCAAAGTGGGGCCCATTTTGGTTTTACGTGGGCCCTATATGGGTTTGTCCATGGGTTCCACTATGGCCCCACATGGATCAGCCCACATGAATTTGATATAGATTCCGAGTGGGGCCCAGCTGGGCAACATAGGACCCTTATTGCCCCCACTTAATGAATCCCACATGTTTTATACCAGGGCCCAGTATGGGTTTTTAACCCTTATAAGCTCCTATTTCCCTGGGGGTAAAAATGAACCCGGAAATAAAAGGGTGATTACGAAAAATATATAACTTTTTAATGATACAAATAATATATCTTTTTTTTACTTTCCATCTATACAATAATGCTGTGTTTTGGGAGATATGAAGTACTTTTGTACCTGTTTACAACTCAATTCCTCAACTACACCATTAGCTTGCCTGTAAAATATCAAATTTTTATGAAAAATAAATTATGATCTAAATTTGATTTAAATTGTTTTTAGATATTGATCTAGATGTTATGTGTTGAATTTCGACCATTTGGTGTTTAGAAAAAAAAAACAGTTTTATGGTTACAGTTTAGGAAATAAATAATTTTGACCAGCAGATGCCCATAGAGACCCATTCATTTTACTGAATGTGGCCAACTGCTCAACATCAGTACTTTAGTGAAACATTTTTTGAATTTATGTTTATGTTACCCTCCTCAAGTCTGGTAAGCCTGAGGGAGTAAGTTGAATGTACCACACTGGCCAGCACTGTAAAGTAATAAAAAGAGACACTGTAAAACCGGAGTACTGGCTGCAGTCATTGACAATGTTTAATTGACTCTGACTCGCCCAGTTCATCACCTAGAAGCCAATTGTCCAATTGTCCCCACAAAGATAGGAATACTAGTGTTTTTGTGACCTTGTGGGGACATTTTAATGTCCCCATGAGGAAACAAGCTTATAAATCAAACAAAATGATGTTTCTTGAAAATGTGAAGTAGTAGAAGGGTTTCTGTGATGGTTGGGGTTAGGGAATGGGGTAGGTTAGGGGAATAGAATATACAGTTTGTACAGTATAAAATGCATTACGTCTATGGAATGTCCCCACAAAACATGGAAACCAGAATGTGTGTGTTTGTGTGTGTCTGTTTGTGTGTGTGTGTAATTGAGCATGTCTTTTCTATATTGCATTTGTGCTCTAGTACCAGGCCTAACTTTCGGTGTCAAAATTTTCAGATTTATTCTGGATGCAATGATTTTATTTGATGAATAACAAGAATATGAATTTCCCATATATTTCAATTGGGTTAATTTTTACCCCCAAAGGGTCTCTTTTGGTGAATTTTTTTACACCTCTTTAGAACGAACAAATCAAGCCTAGTTTTTTATATGGATCTTGACAGATAATCTGTAAAAGTCAGAAAATCTTTTTCCACTGAGATGAAGGGAACCATGTTTTTTGACTAAATAAAAGTGGCTTGGGGTAAGATTGACCCCAGGGGACTTATTAGGGTTAATGGGTATTGTACTGGTCCCTCACTGTGTAATAATTATACCTCTAATGCTTAATTGCAATTTACCTTATATATTTATTTAAATAATATATTTGATTGAAACCAATAACCGATAAAAGCAACAATTTCAGTTCGGTAAATATCAGTTTTCAGCATTATTATTCAACATTTCATTCATAACATCATAAAACATGAAGGAGGTGCAATATGAAAAATCTAATAGAAAAACTGTAGAGGTTCAGTATATCAAACTACCTATTTGTCATTTTATTACAATTTCAACACTAAAATAATAATCAACATTTTAAAACTGCTAATGCAGGTAATGACTAACAATTTAAAACTAAAAACAAGCAATGAAAGTTAACTCTAAAATTGCTGGGGACACAAAAACAACACAAACATTGCTCACTGTTCTGGAGATGGTCTTAATTCTGATCATTTAATCTTTACTTAACAGTTTTATGAAGAACGTCCAAAGCATCCACAGCCAAGCTCATTAAATGTCCTTGCACATTTGCTTTGATTCACCGCTGTGCCGTACGTGAACTTGCACCATAGTACACTGTTAACCCAGATATTGTCTTCAAATCAATGAAGTAAACATCACTTAATATTTTGTGTTTTGAAGCCAAAGCTTAAAGGTCACGTTCTTTCTGATCCCATTTTTTAAAGTGTGTAATGTAGCTATAATAGCATAAATAATACCTGTAAAGTGATAAAGCTTACAGTTCACGGCCAGGCACTATATTTCCTTTAACAGAATTCACCTTTCAAAGCCTACAGCAAACGGCCGTTAAAATTGTCAAGTAACCATTATTTCTTTTTTTAGAGCAACAAGTTTGCTTAATTTTTTAAAGTAAACTCAACTTACAGTGTATTACATTTTCTAAAAACAAAACTGGGAAAAAATAAACAAGTGTAGCTATACAAATGTTTTCAATAATGGTTGTGAGGGACTCCTGCTGAAACTGTCTCCTTGCGTCTGGGCGGGAATTCTTGTAGTTTATGATAAATTTATTTATATAGCACAATTAATTACCACTTTCATCGACCAATGTGCTTTCCATTAGGTCATTAAAAACAGAAAAAAACACACAACAAACAAACAAATAAACAAACAAACAAAACAGAAAACTACTAGAATAGTTTAATTGTTTATAATCTTATAGTTGTCATTTTAAAAGTCTGCATATTTTCAGTAAAGATTATATGAAATATGATATATTATGTGAAGAAATTTGCAACTAAAATCATCAGAAGCTGGACTTCTTTGTGAAGCGTAATGAGTCGTAGCAGTGAGCAGGTCATAATGATGTCTTCTTATATGAAATGGATGCAACCCTCACTTAGAGGGACCAATCTGCTTCGATAACTACTAAAACGCCAATGAACTTGGCATTGAGATATTTGCATAATGCTGGCGCCGCCCCGCCAGGTGCGTATATAAGCACCAGGTGCAAATATGGAAATTAGCTTCTTTTTGCTGAGAAAGCTGGAAGAATGTGACCGGCCAACAGCAGGGAGCAGCACCTGTGGCGACGGGACGTGACGTCTCCGTTCCCTCCTTCAGGGAACGAGGGTCACATCCGTAACCGAGACGTTCCCTTTCAGTCGGTCACTACGACGTCACGTTGTGACCGACGAATTGGTAATCCCTACCAAAACGCCACTAGGGGCTGACCTCTTCCAGTGTCTGCAAAAAGCCCTCCAATTCCATTTAAGGATATGGAGAAATAGGATTAAGGCAGAAGGCCGGGCACTAGATGTTCTTTTAAGCCCACAGAAGTGCCAGCGACTGGGAAGTGCCCTAACTGAGCGGGATAGGAACGCTGCGAAAGCAACCGCCCCTCTTAAGGGGTAATGGTGGACGAAAAATAACTTAGTTGATAAAGGACAACCGTGGCTGTGTAAGCAAAGCAGTGCTCTGCTAAGGGAAACGTGGGTTGGTAGGATTAACCCCACGGGAAATACTCACAAAGGAACCCTGCTAGGGGACGAAATGTGGATGCCCGAGCCAGACACGTAGGTTCGCGAGGATACAGCTAGGGAAAGGCTGACAGCCAATGCTCTGCAACATAGGCTGCCAAGGCAGCGGAGGAAGAACAATCCAAACCATTACGCTTTTTTGTTCTGATGGCCTTCGGACACTGCTATGGAGCATCAGTCGGAGGCTGCAAGCCGACCTGCGAGTCTGCTCTCCGTGCTCCCCCTAACGAGGAAAGAACACAAGAGGAGACAGGCTCGATACGAACACTGTAAAATCTAATGAACGTATTAGGTGTCGCCCAACCCGCAGCTCTGCAGATGTCTGTTAGCGAGGAACCACGAGCGAGAGCCCAAGATGAGGCAACACTCCGTGTGGAGTGCGCTCTCAAATTAAATGGACAAGGAATACCCTGCAGATTATAATCCAGGACGATAGTATCAACTATCCAATGAGACATCCTCTGCTTAGTGACAGCTTTCCCTTTCTGCTGACCACCATAACAAACAAAGAGCTGGTCTGAGGTCCTGAGGCTTTGCGTGCGATCCATGTAGAGTCGCAGTGCGCGTACGGGGCACAACAAAGCCATGGTTGGGTCTGCCTCCTCCGGCAGGGTCAGAGTTTTCATTGATAAAAACTTAAGACTCACAGACTGCAAAGGTTCGAACGGGGGACCTGCAGGGCTTTCAGCACCATGGACAGGTCCCAAGGAGGAATAGAGGGAGGGCGCGAAGGGTTCATCCTTCGAGAGCCTCTTAAAAACCTAATAACTAAGTCGTGCTGGCCGACCGATCTGCCGTTGATAAGTGAGTGATGAGCAGATATAGCGGCGATATCAACTTTTAATGGTGGAGGGTGACAGCCTACGCTTTAACGGTGTTGAAGATATAAAAGCACGGTATTAATGGGGCATTCTCTGGGTCCTCGCGTTGCGAAGAGCACTAGGTGACGAAAATGGTTCCATTTAAGCGCATAAGCCTGTCTTGTGGACGGTGCTCGTGCCGCGGCGATGGTGTTAGATACTGCTTGAGATAAATCACCTAAACCTGGCGCGCGCTCAACGACCATACATGAAGATCCCACCGGTCGGGGCGCGGGTGCCATAATGTGCCCTCTCCTTGAGAAAGAAGGTCCTTCCTCAGGGGAATCCGCCAGGGAGGGGCTGTCAAGAGGAGCATTAATTCTGGAAACCAATATCTGGTCGTCCAGTAAGGCGCAACCAGTAAAAGGCTCTACTCGTCCTGCCTGACCTTGCAATTAAGCTCACTGAAGAGAATGCGTATTTGTGCATCCCCCGCGGCCAGCTGTGTGCCAATGCATCCACGCCGAGGCTGCCCTCGGTTAGTGAATAAAATAGGCAACAGTGGGTATCGTCCGGCGACGCAAACAGATCTATCTGCGCACCACCGAACTTCTTCCAAATTAGCTGAACCGTCTGGGGGTGGAGTCGCCATTCGCCGGGGCGCGCAGCTTGGGAAAGCGCGTCTGCCGCTGTGTTGAGCGAACCCGGAATGAAAATGGCACGAAGGGACCTCAGATGCTTCTCACTCCAAAGGAAGAGATGACGAGCGAGATGCGACAGGTGACGAGAGCGCAAAAACCGCCTTGTCGGTTGATAATGCAACAGTCGCAATGTTGTCGGTGCCAACTAATACATCCTTCCCTCGCATCTCCATAGCGGAGCGTACGAGTCCCAGATATACAGCCCACCGCTCGCGGCAGTTGGGGTGCTATGCACACCCCTGAGACTGCAAACCCGTCATACGTGGCTGCTCACCCAGTGCTGGGGGCATCGTATGTTTTACAGAATGCCAGGAGACCCGACTCAGGGGCATATCTTGCCCTCAGAAATGCTGGGTTGACCACAGGGTAAAATTGACATGACATGCAGGTGTAATGGTTACACGGTGTATGCCGGTGCGCCACGCTCTCCTCGAGACTCGATCGTAAAGCCAACGCTGAAGTGGTCTCATATGGAGCAGCCCGAGCGGTGTCACAGCCGCAGCTGCTGCCATATGCCCCAGGAGCTTCTGAAATTGTTTCAGAGGGACCGCGTTCTTCCCTCGAACTGAACCGAGGCAAGTCAGAATTGACTGGATGCGCGCTTCTGTAAAACACGCCAATAAATCGATCGAGTCTATTTCCATACTGAGAAAAAAGGATCCTCTGCACGGAGCAAAGTTGCTCTTTCCCAGTTGACCTGACGATTTAAACGAGCGAGATGCCGAAGCATTAAATCTCTGTGTTCGCGCACATCTGCCAAGAATGAGCTATTATAAGTCGACGTAAATATAAGCAGAATGCGAACAACGCTCTCTCTCAAAGGTTTTAATGCTGTGACTAGCACTTTCATGGAGCCACAGGGAGAGAGAGACAGCTCAAATGGTTGTACGCCCACCCCATTGATATGCCCACCCCATGAACGCAGAGCGAAGAAACGGTCTGAGGCAAGGGGAGATAGACACATGAAGTACATGTCTTACAGGTCTAAGGCTGCAAACTGATCTGAACATTGAAATACGGGCCTCTGCATTATCATCCTGAAGGATCTCATTTGTAGAGCCGGTGCGTAAATCAAATCGGTCGTAATCCGCAGCGTATTTTGGGTACTATGAGATAAAGGCTGGAAAACCCTATCATCATCTCGGTAAGAGGGACCAGCTCGATACGTCCTTCGCCAGCAGGACATCGACTTTTGCACGCAGTACATGTGCATCGGACGCTTTCACTATAGTGAAACGAATGCCCGAGAATTTGGGGGTGTGCCGTAATTGTATTTCGTAACCGAGGCGGATCGTGCGTAAAACCCAACAAGACGGGCTGGGAACTAAAGCCAAGCACCCAAAAACCAGTACGAGGAGAATTAACGGCACTACCGAAGTACCCGCGGTGAGCAGCCGAGCCTGGCAGGTGTAACTGCCGGTGTGTGTACTTTGCGAGCACAAACATCTACAGTGAGTTTGTGTGTGACACTGACCTGAGTCCGCTGAGGGTGACGGTCGTCTGGTCTCCTGAGCGGAGAGCGCAGACTCCGGTGAGTATGATGGTCCTCTGGTCTCCTGCGCGGAGAGCCTAGACTCCGGAAAACACCTGCTGGCGATAGAGGAGATATAGGGTGAGCTGGTGTGTGCCCGCTCAAGGCTCTCTCCATCCTCCGGAGACCTGGAGAGGGAAGAGGAATGCACTCTTATGTGTGGTTAAGTGGGTACAAAGGATTTTCCACCCGACCCTCAACCGGGGGAAGGAGCAGATATCCGTCTCCTGAAGAGTGATCCTCTCCAACTCCGGGTCGCCTGTCCCGGGCCACTTAAACTCCCGATTGTCACAGGAAGCGGCTAAACGGGCGGGGCGAGCTGCTGACGACCGGTTCCCCTGTGCTGCCAAGATGGGGTCTGAAGAGGGGAACGGAGGTGGCCGCCGCAGGACGCAGATGGCAAGAGGCAGACTGAGGAGCCGGCGTTGGTGGACCAAGGCAGCTCTCTTCCACCGGGGCATGACCTAGGAGATCGCCTCAGTCTGCGCCGCGGAGCTGTAACGACTCCCCGGGCTCGCCGAAGAGGCCGGTCTGTGAGACAGGAGCATTTAGGAAGTTGTTCTTGTCTGCATCCGTCGTGTCAGCCAGACACAGACAAAGGTGGCGATCTTGAACCACTGTGGTGGACATCGCACGACCGAGGGTCGTGGCCTCCCTCGCGCAAATCTCTAAAGCCTTCGCTTGGTGAACCTGCAGCAACGCTATTGCGTGCAGGGCTGAAGCTGCCTCTCCGCATGCCTGGTGGGCAGCACCCGTTAAACCGGACGACTGTCTACAAACACGGGAGGGAAGGGTTGGGCAGTCCTTCCAGGAGGCAGCGGTGGCCGGACGCAGCTGCATCGCAACCCCCTGCTCCACCGGAGGGATCCCCGTGTAACCCTTAGCGGCTCCGCTGGTGAGGGAGGTGAGGGGTGAAAGCTGAACGGCCGCAGACGGCCACAAATCCCATGTTAGTGTCAGCTCTTTGTGCCGTCGGGAAAGAAAGGCACAGGAGGTGAGGACCGAGAGGCCCGAGCAGCTCCGAAGTACCAATCATGCAGGCGGGACGGTTCGGACGGAGGGGGGTTAACCCCTCCAACTCTACCGCTTTCGCTGCTCGAGCGGGCACGGCCGCTATCTCCAGAACGACTATGCCTCGGAGGGAAAAGTGGGCACCCCTCTGATGCTGCAGAAGTGATGGGAACAGAAGGAGGTCCAATGGATTCGGCATAAATCGTAGAACACGACTCTGCAGTCTCCACCGGAGCCTCAACTGGCTGAGGATGAGAAGGCCGGTAGGTGGAGGACGCAGAAACTACAGTCGTCTCTGCAATCCAAGAGGGTTATGCTCTCACAGAGAGAACAAAAACTCTCCACGAATGCAGCCTCGGAGTGCTCGATACCCAAGCACGAAGACAGCGCTTGTGACCATCACTGGAGCCCTTATACTTCTCGCATCCAAGATCGCACGGACGAAAAGCCATCCTGAAAAGGACGCTGATCTCCGAGAGAGTGGCTGTCTTTAGGTGCTCAGCTGATGATGCGCACAGGAAGAGGAAACGCACACACAAAACAAAAAAGATGCAGAGCAGTGGAATACTGCGAGCGTCCGCTGTGTTAGTACTGCTTGTCAATCAACTTCAGCAACCGTTCCCAGAAGAGCAAGTAGCTTCTCAGTAGCAGATAATACCAGCTTTCGAAGCGAAAAAGCTAATTTCCATTTTTGCACCTGCTGCTTATAAAGGCACCTGGCGGGGCGGCGCCAGCATTATGCAAATATCTCAATGCCAAGTTTATTGACGTTTTAGTAGTTATCGAAGCAGATTGGTCCCTCTAAGCAAGTTCCCAATTCGTCGGTCACGACGTGACGTCGTCGTGACCGACTGAAAGGGAACACCTGATTCCACTCATCAGACTCCTTCCAGACAATCAACCAAAAGTAATTATTTCAACAGTTTGAACGTATAAAGATTTATTTCAAGCATAAAATTATTTTGCCCACGTAGGTCCTATGAGGGTCACATATTATCATCCAACATGGGCATACTGTACAGTACCTATATGTGACTCACATGGTGAAACCCACATGGGACCCACATATATTGCCCATGTTAGGCCCATGCCCACATGGAACCCATGCTGCCGAGAACGGTCCCACGTATTAATGTTGGCTGGGAGGGGGGCCCTAGTTTTATGACATATTATAAAATACATTAATTTATCATAAATTCTGGGTAATTTAACCTCAGAAAAATAAAGCTATTAACCAACAGCAATAAATTGTATCATTTGATATGTTTTGATTAATTCAAAGTTGATGTTTTAAAATGTTTTATGTCATACATTTTTTGAGGGGGCCAGGAAGGGCACAAGGGGGGGTGCATTGTACATGTCACAGGCCGGAGCGGACCACTAGTGTCGTGAGTCACGCCCCTACCTAAGGTAGGTCCCAAGAATACCCCAATGACCAGACACACGAGAAAGAGTAAGTACCTTAAAAAAATATTTATTTAAATTAATTAAAATGGTTTGGGGAAGGGAAATCTAAAATGACGTCTTCTGGGTTCTAGGAGGAGATGGGGCCAGAGAGGACTGGGCGTCAAGGGTAGGTATACCTACAGGGGGGACGAGGGACGGAGCTCCTTCGTCCCTTTTGTAGAGGTGTTATCTCTCCTGAGAGGCCCTGGGTCCCTCTCGTTGGTTTTGTTCACTCGTGGCGCCCTTCTCTTCTCCTGAAGACAAAGATGGAAACACACAATGAATATTCGGGAAGACTAAGAGCGACTACCTGCGACCTGGTGAGGGATATGTTCCTTGGGTCTGGCTTGTAAATGACTTATTCCTCCAATCTTTCTCTACAGGTCGCTTGGACGATGTCTCCCCTCCTGTAGGCACGAGGTAAACACAGTCCACTGCGCAATTAAGGCTCCTAAAGACACAGGTAAGTAGCAAGGTGAATATTCAACTATGTCTAGCTTGTAAATAACTTGTTCCTCCAATTTTCCTCTACAGGGCACTTGGGTGACGTCTCCCCTCCTGTAGGCTCGAGGTAAACACAGTACACTGCGCAGGCTCCTAAAGACACAGGTAAGTAGCAAGGTGAGTATTCAACTATGTCTGGCTTGTAAATGACTTGTTCCTCCAATTTTCCTCTACAGGGCACTTGGACGACGTCTCCCCTCCTGTAGGCTCGAGATAGACACAGCACACTACACACGGCTCCTGAAGACACAGGTAAATAGCAAGGTGAGTATGGCCTTTAGCTTGTTTCAGGTGCTACTCTCTATCATTGCTGGATCGTTCCGTTCTGGGCTTACAGGGCTTACGAGATAAGTATAGCTCTTAGCTTGTTTCCGGTAATACTCTCTATCGTTGCTGGATCATTCCATTCTGGGCTTACAGGGCTTACGAGGTAAGTATAGCTTTTAGCTTGTTTCAGGTGCTACTCTCTATCGTTGCTGGATCTTTCCGTTCTGGGCTTACAGGGCTTACGAGGTAAGTATAGCTTTTAGCTTGGTTCAGGTAATACTCTTACTCCCGATGTCGTCCTGGGGGAGGGGTTTAGATAGAGCCGCCACACCGGGTCTGCGCTGTCCGACCGACACGCCCGATTCTTGTTCCTTCTACGAGCCAGACAGAAACCTAGATCTGAAGGGTGGACAGCTGAGCTCACTCCACAGTACAGGACATGCACACAACGGTTAGACTTGCTCGTAACAGTTTCACTACTCCCCTTCACAGTATGGCCTCCCCCACAATACCTCAGTCGTTGTACACACTCTGCTTCCTTCAGGCTAAACACAAGGGCTGGAATTATAGGTGAGTAGGTACAGAATGGTGGTCACCGCCACAGCAGCTCACGTGACATCCAACAGGGACTTGCTTGACCTAAAGGGTGAGTACAGACAACAGGAGACATGGCACAGCACTGCAAGATTTCAGGTGCCCACACGTCAAAAGCAAACTCACCCACTGCAATACACACACTTCAGTGACTTATTAAGGCCAATACTCAGCACTTGGTCAAGGTCCGCCCTGAAGGGGGTTTGGGGTCGCTGACACAGGCAGTGGTCCGGAAGTTTATAGCACCCACACTGTGATATTCGTTGCCCTATAATCCTTCGGCTCACCCACCCGTCTCGTTCTCCATGGTGGGGCCACTAAACAATGGGTAAATACTCCAACACAGGTATTAATATCCGTCTTTTGATATGACAACAAAGGCAACCAATCCGCTGTACTCACTACTTCCGTTGTATTTATCTCCTCTTCGTCGCTCTTTCTCCTCAGACAACTCTCCAGCCGCCCAGAAGTGCTGTCGCGTTTCTGCCCTGGGATTGTCTTTCCACACAGCCTTAAATACAGCATACACACAACTGGTGAGTACATACTCCTTAAACTTCACTTTTGTCAAACGTGCTTCGGTTATCAGTCTCCAAGTGCTTTGTCCGCTTAGCGATTCCTCCAATATGCCTCTGCCTGTTTGCCTCGCCTCTGTAACAGAACACACCATCTCACCCGTAGTGTTTCCTTTCAAATAACCAACACTTCCTGTATCTTCCACGCTCCCTTTATACTTCTCTCAGTGTGCAAACTGCCCAGTCGGCGATCACCACGTCATCCTACGCACCTGCTACGAATTTGCGCTTGATTTGGTTGCCCGGGGTTACCCGGAAGTGACGGGTGTTCACACCATTCGGTCCGGGCGGAACTTTTCCTCATACTTTCGGTTCCGCCCTAGAAGTCACTCCGTGACATACACATGTACACAAGGGGGGGGGGGCATGCCAAAAAAGTTTAAGGACCACTGGCAGAGAGTTTGACCCATTTGCTAATATGATAATTAATTTCATATTAAATTTAAACAGTACTAATAGTATTATTATCAGAGGTATAGAGTACTTGAGTAATTTTACTTGATTACTATACATTTTTGGGGATTTTTACTTTACTTGAGTACAATTAAAAATCAATACTTTTACTTAATTAAATTCTTTTAAGAAAAAAAGTACTTTTTACTCCTTACAATTTTATTTACAGTCAAAAAGTACTTCTATTTTAGAGATCTGTTTTTCCTTGCCCGCCAAAACCAATTGAATTGCGCTGATGGCCAGTTTAATTTAAATGTTATTTATTCTGGAGCCTTTGGACCACACTAAGGAATTGGCCAACAGTTCATCTAATGATTAAGATTTTTTCGCTTCTTTGAAACCGACAGCCTCTCAATCAAGACTAATACCTTGTTCACACTGTCAGTCCAAATCTGATTTTGGTGCATATCTAATTTGACAGACTCACTGTTCACATTGTGTATCACATCTGTTCAGATCCAATCTGTGCATCCTGTAGCCATTTTCCGGGTTATCTGCACTGTTATGGCAATGATGTCACGCTGGCACGACAATCTGCCTCGACGTCTGCCGTGTTTTATGTGACGTGAAAGCATGACGTAACCGAAAAGCTACACAATTGCGATCAGGGCGGTCAGACTGAAATGAATTTCTGGAAATGTGATTTGAAAAGGATTTCAAACCATCTCTGGATGTAGCCTAGCCTGCATGCCAGCCGATCTTAGCCCCGCCCACAACATTTTGAGAACGGGAAGATCGGTCTGGGGTTTCTGCGTTGAGGAGCTACTATGCTAGACCCAAAGCTGGTCGAACCAATCAAATTGTCAGGGTGGGCTTTATACGATGATGGACAGATGATCAACAGTAACGTAATGAACCACGTCACCAAAGAGCGCGTGTGTTGAATCAGTTTACAACGAAATGGCTGCCGCTGTAGAATTCAGATGTTTGGATTATGACATTGAGTCTGTTCTAAAAGATATCGACAGAGCATTGATTTTAAAATGGGAACAGAGAAACACGAGCAAGGCATTTGTTGATGTTTTTGCCGTCCTTCCTACGGGATTCGGCAAAAGTTGGTCGCAACTGAAACTGGTATCAAGGCGATGCAACTCGGCGTGCATGACGAGATGGATATAATTAGCGGTCGTTGCCAGCTTCTTTTCGGAAGCCCGGAATCGTGGTTGCTGAATAAGTAGAGGGACATGCTAGGCTCCAATATTTTCAAGCCAACGTAATGGGTATCATCGTGGATGAAGTTCACCTAATGGTAAGAGATAGTCTTACTGTATGACTTAGTAAATACTTAATGTTGTGATATAAACAAAATGTTGTAAACATAGTAGGTGTTGATGTACGTTGCCAACTCAGACTTAGTATAATCACAATGTTAGTGTCATTGTAGCGAAATAACTAGCAGTTCGGTCAGGCTGCAAAAGACGTAACGTACGTCACACACTCCGTTGCTCTGATTGGTCGTAAGTCTATCCAATTAAGTGCAGAGGCATTTTTCGGTTGAGACACGCCTCATAATTATAGCTCAATGGAGCGGTATCAGACTATAGTCGCGCAACTGACGTCTTCACCTTTTGAATCCCACCTCTGCAACCCGGCCGCGGCGCGATTAACCAATCCGCACCGGAGCGCGGAACAGAGCGATCACACTTGTCAAACAAACCAGGCTTTGGGGGTCAAATGCGCCCGATCGCAGTTTGGTTTGGATAGTGTGAGTGCGCCTAGAGTATGGTGTGCCTCCAGCGACACAAGGCCGACACAAGGCAGGCATGAGGCTGAGGTCGGGCGCAAGCTCTGATTTTAGAGATAGAAGTAGCTTTTGAAATACCTAAGCATCTTATGGAAACTACCTTGTTCTTAACATCATCACTTTCAATAAATAGAATACATTGACATGTTTTTCATTGTGTAGAATAGATGGACCTGAAAAGCAGACACAAGGCCAAATGAAATGTTATCAAACACGGGGCAGGCCCCTTATTATTTATTAGAAATAAATGTAAATACCTTGTTGGAAAGGTCCCAAAAAATTTCCAATCAAACTGACAAAGAATATTCTTTGTCTGTGTAATGCAATATTAATTATGTGTTCTGATTTTGTCACACCACAGAAAATGTGTAATCAGCCAGCCAGCTCGTTGGATCAGACCACACGGGCCAGCCTTCGCTCCCACATACATCAATGATTTGTTGCCGGTTCACCGCTTTTCGTTCCTTGGACCACTTTTGATAAGTATGTTGGTTTTGCCCGATCTATGTGCAATGTCCTTTATAAATTTCTTAAATTATGTTCCAGTTAAACGGCTCTAATTTTGTGATTGATGTAGTTCCTGAGGACAAATTTAATGTTAATGATCCGGTCCCAAACCGAAACCGCCCTCCAGTTCACCATAACATCACCCAGTGTCTTCCACCTTGTCTTACCTTCACCAGTGCCCAGTTCAAACCTCTGAGATCTGCAAACGTCTTCACCAGATGGCCGTTGCCATTCCTGCCTCTGTTCCCCGCGAGCCGCAGACTCGCTTATCTACTCCTCGCGAGATGAAGACTCGCTTCTTTGTTTCCTGTGAGCTGAAGACTCTCTTATCTGTTCCCCGTGAGATCAAGATTCGCTCTTCTGTTCCCCGCAAGCGGAGGACTCACTTTTCTGTTCCCAGGGAGATGAAGACTCGCTTTTCTGTTCCCCGCGAGATGAAGACTCGCTCCTCTGATCCCCGCGAGCCGAGGTCTCGCATTTTTGTTCCCAGTAAGATGAAGACTCTATTATCTGTTCCCTGCGAGCTGAAGACTCACTCCTCTGTCACACGTGAGATAAAGACCTAGCAAATTATGTCTAGTCTGGAAGATACTCAAATGATGTCTGTGCGGGCGGCTGAAATCCCCAGTCCAGTTGTGTACGGTTCCATGGTCCCTGTTGCATCGGAGGTATGTCCTTTGAGTTCCATGCTTCCCATGTTTCCCATGGCCCAGTGGTGTACGTGGTCTGCTTCCTGCTCTTTAGATTCCTGTGAGAACTCTCAAGCGCCTGCCTGCGCCTCCGTGGCCACCCGAACTGCCTGCGCCTCCGAGGCCACCCGAACTGCCCGAGCCTCCGAGGCCACCCGAACTGCCCGCGCCTCCGTGGCCACCCGAACTGCCCGCGCCTCCGTGGCCACCCAAACTGCCCACGCCTCCGTTGCCACCCGAACTGCCCGCGCCTCCGTGGCCACCCGAACTGCCCGCGCCTCCGTGGCCACCCGAACTGCCCGCGCCTCCGTTGCCACCCAAACTGCCCGCGCCTCCGTGGCCACCCGAACTGCCCGCGCCTCCGTGGCCACACGAACTGCCCGCGCCTCCGTGGCCACCCGAACTGCCCGCGCCTCCGTGGCCACCCGAACTGCCCCCCCCCTTCGTACAAGCCTATGGCTGATACAGATTTAAAAGCTTTGTCTCTCAAGACCACTTTTCTTTTGGCTATATGCTCTGCTAAAAGGGTAGGAGAATTGTATCCGCTATCTATTAGTGATGATTGTTTACGTTGGACGCCGGATGGCACAGGGGTGACGCTCTGGCCCAAGCCTGCCTTTTTACCTAAAGTACTTAATCCCCAGTTCAGGAATCAGGTTCTGGAGGTAGTTCAATTTCAACCCCCTTCACAGGCAGATCAGCAGAATTTGCTCATCGTGTCCAGTAAGGGCATTGCGCTCTTATGTAAAATTTACTCAGACCTTGAGGAAGTCTCATTCTCAGCTTTTTGTTTGCTATGGAAAGGCCAGATTGGGGTTGCTACTTTCTAAGCAACGTTTGTCACATTGACTGGTTAAGGTTATTTCCCAGGCTTTTACAGGAAGAGGCTTACCAGTCCCTATGGCAGTGGTCTCAAACTCCCGGCCCACGGGCCATTTGCACCTTTCAAAAATATAACATAATCTGGCCCTCAGAAAGATTTTAATCCACTTTGTTTTATATTTGTATGATTTTTTATTTAAACGTTCAAGTGTTCGTTCACATGTCGCGTCTAACAACATGTTAAAATGAGTCAAAGTGCCCAGGTTAAGAAAAGAGAAAAGATGAGGAGAAATGTACAGAAGATAAAAGTGTGTATATTGATATATATAATGAAGTATAATATATTATTATGTAGCTTACTATTCAATTACACATAGAGCAATATTTTTTTCTGTCCAACTAGCTTGTATAACATGGACTACCCATTCAAAAGTTATGGGATCACTTTCACTTATTAATATTTTCCCACATATAATAGAAAATTCAATAAAACTGAAATAACAAAGAACATAATCATAGTCAATACTATGACTGAAAACAATCCAAAATAAATCAAAACAGAAACACTTACTGGTGGTAATTTTTTATAATAGTTTATAAATGTATACAAGAATTAAATTTGTTAGTTTAGTGCAAGGTTATAATAGGTCTTAGTTAAGATAAGGTTAAAAAAAGATTTTCTTAGGCTACTTTTATAAAATAATGTATATTCAAAAGATAAAACCACTGCTTATATATTTTCAAGTATTATTATACATTAAATAATAGAAATTAAACTTGACATTTACAGAAATATTGTACGTTTTTGAACGTTAAAATAGCTCTGCGGCCCCCCAATGAAATGTCTGTATTAGAAATGGCCCCAGGCCAGTTTGAGACTCCTGCCCTATGGGAACACTGGCCCACTCAACCAGAAGTGTAGCTACCTCATGGGTTGCACTTGAAGGAGTTCCAGTGGGGGGGATTTGTGCTGCAGCATCATGGTCTACAACACCATGTACATTTGCAAAATTTTAGAGTTGACGTAACTGCCAATACGACTTTCAGCACTGCAATTTTGATGTCTGATGCCCAGCGAGGATTGAATAATTCAGAGTCTGTAGTTCCTCGCGACCCTGTTGATATGAGTCATCCTATTGAACCGTAGTGACGGTCAGAGTGAGGTCGAAACAGATCGTAAGTCATGAATATAACTATGGATCTGTGAGACCGAAGGATGACCGTCACTATCCCTGTCGCTCGGAACTCTGGGCATTAAAGGTAAGAGAACGAGCTGGAGGTTTAATGCGCCTTTTATAGCGCGTGGCGTTCCACTTCCGGGGTCATGGGCATGACTTTGTTTACATAAGGTCTCAAAAGAAGGCAGAATGAAGGTTATCATTCTGTTGGACCGCAGTGACAGTCAGAGTAAGGTCGAAACAGATCAACACTAATTGCCTTCCCCCTGTGATGTGATAAAGCCGACAAACTGTGCTCTCACATCAAGGGCTGTTTACACTTGGTATTAAGATGTGTTTTCGTCGATCGGATCACAAGTGGACATGAGAGACACATTATGTTTACACCTGGTATTTAAATTAAATCCGTCTCTTTATGATCACTTTTGACCGCTTCTGTTCTGATTATTGTGAGGGGTTGGTCAGTCGAGTCTGTGGGTGAGTCTCTCCGCTGTCATTTAAACATGAGCAGGAGTAATGAAGAGTTTATATGGACGCGAACTAATATTATGTCAGAGTCTGCTGCTTGTGTAGTAAGTAAACATGCTGCACAGTGTTTTGTACATTGACAAGTCATGTCAAAAGAGATCTGTGGAACTGTGGAGATCAGCTGCTTTAGTTTTCTCAATAAAAGGCTAAAAATAGCGCTGTTCACCGTGTGTTCACGCCAGAAGTCAGAAAATACATAAAACATCGTGTTCAGTACCTCAGATTAGATAAAGGGGTGGAGAGAAGGTGGTCTCCTGTAGCTGTTCAAACACATTCAACCACATGTGCGCTTACACTACAAAAGCAATCTGATGGAAAGGGTTTTCGACTACCTCTGAATGTGGTCGAAAGTGGACAAGCTCAAAACGTTTTGAACACCGTTTACACCTGGCATTAACATTGTCCACTTGTGATCCGATTGACGAAAACGCATGTTTATGCCAAGTGTAAACAGCTCGGATGAAAAGCCTTTTTACTTTCAGCTATTTCATGCCTGTAAAGATAGGTGGCGCTGATGGACAATGTGCTCCACCCCCGTGCACACACTGCAAGTGAGCAGCTAAGCAGCGTCCATCTGACCTTCACTATAGAAAGAGCTTAACAAAACCTATAGAACTACAGGCAGAAAACTGATCAAAGGAAAAGAGAAACGAGCAGTGCAGATTAGTTTCTTGTTGTTTTTTAAGAGAAGACGTAGAATTAAATGCACAAGACGATTCACAGAATGATATAACAACACTTTATTATTATAGTACAATAAACATGAGTTTAGATGTAAGAATTCACATTGTTATAGTTTAACTATAAAATCATCTGATGTTCATTCACCTGGTGCTAGTCATTGTTTAATGTTGTCTCCAGTTAGCTCCGTGTCTGCTCTTGTATGTTTTGCCTCGTTCTGCCTGTTTTTGTGTATATTTAATAAACTTATCTTAACTGTAATTGGATCCTCACTCGCCTTTGTCTTGAATCACAACATAAGGCGTCCACGGGTGGATTATTTTTGAGTAATTAAATGGCCTGTCATCAATTATATCTTACAACTTCATTAAAATAATCATATTTAAAATGCCAGTCGTAGTCTGCTGTTACTGGAGAGTGTGTGGAATGACTAGAGATGCCCATGTGCATGCAAAATTCTGTTCCTCCTCACTAAGCAATCTACAGATACGTCTTAGATGTACACCAAATCAGTGTTCCTGCAAAACAAATGGTCAGAGAACACAGACATCACCCAATGTAAAAGAAAGACTTTATTATGCAAATTGCTAGGAAAAAACAAAGGACACCTTAAAATAAAGGAATCAATTCACTAGGCTACTTGTTCTGTGTTTCCCTAGCTATTATTCAATCATCATAAGGTTAACATAGTAAATGTCTATTTTTTGTTTAATTGGACGCATTGGGTACTAATCCAGGCTGGGTAACGCAAAACTGAAACAAAGTGATATTGTAAAACATTTCCTCGTGGATATGATTTGGTATTCCATCCTTTCGCCATCGTGTCTGTTCCGTTTTGAGGAATATGTGTTAGAGAGAGAGAGAGAGAGAGAGAGAGAGAGAGACAGACACACACCGCCCGAGACCAAACGAGTCTGAATAAAAAGCACAGACTTAACATTATGATGGGCTCCAGTATAAAGAGAGCACTTTAAATCCTGTTTTCTACAAAACAATCGCATCTTAATGACGAAAGTGTGCCTTGGCTTTGATCGCTGAAAATACAGTGTGAGTGAGTGCTTTTTGGGGAGTAGGGAGGGGAGGCAATTGCACTGGGGCACGGTTTGGTTGGGTTAGCCCTATCTGAGTACATTGACCAAAGTCACTGTACTTTCTACTGAGAGCAGGATGAAGACGATTAATGTTGTGGAGATGAAAATATGCAGAACAGTCTACACTATTTCTTTGAGTTTCAAATGATAAAGTACTATTGAAGATGACACATAAGTTTTTAACCTGTGAAGAAATAGAAAGAAGAACATTTAAACTTAGCTAAGTTTACTAGCCAACTAGTAGAATCTCTTTTACCACTGTTTAATTTTAGAAAATTTGATGTAAACCACTGTTTAATCTCAGCTACACAATCTGAGAGTATGGTTGGCGGAAAATTTAGAAGTAGGTTTGGAGCAGGGGTAAAGCTGGTTTTCATCTGTGTAGCAATGAAATTGTATACCATATTTCCTAAAGATGTTACCAAGCTGCAGAAGATAAATAATAAACAAAAGAGGACCCAGGACTGAACCCTGAGGAACTCCAGTAGCAATACAGAAAGACTTTGAAGTGTATTGTTTCAACTGTACAAACTGAGCACGTCCTGTTAGATAAGAATAAAACCATAGTATTGTATCTGATCAGTAATTTACTTTGTTCTTCGTGATCAACAAACAAACAAAAACAAAAAAATACTTTGATGGCATTGATAAACCTGTGATGGTTTTCTGTGACGGGAAAGAAATATAAGCCATCAACATCAAATAATTTACGTGAGAGGCACTTGGGAGACGGTAAATGACCACCGGTTGCTTGTTCTCCCGACAGCATCAAGCTTCTGTCATGCTAACACATTGACCACAGCAGAAACTTTCCATTATTTTACTCGAAGCCAACGAAAATCGAGCAGGACCAAAACATTTTACAGCTGATCGCTGTCAAAAAAGTTCAGCGACGACTTCCCAAGGATGACAGCAGCAATGACAGTATTCTTAATATGACAAAGTGTTTTGATTAATGCCATTAATGTTTATTTTTATCAGTGTATACTACCACTAGTCAACTAAATGAATATAACATGGCAAAGATGAATGCACGGTTGGAAGTTTAATCTAAGGGAAATGTCATTTTGGACATTCTGTGATCTAATGTAAAATTGTTGTTCATGTTCTTGTTCATGATGACATTTTCTTTTGTTGTTGTAATTAGCTTTAAAGCATTAAAAAGATCACCTGTTGAATTCATTTTGGAAGCGCTGACTGATTTAATGTATTTTTGGTCCAGTGCCATATATGATATTAGTATTAGTATTGACCAAGTTCAGAGGCTGTCAATGTCGATCAACTTACTTTGTTATTTGTCAAATATTCCACTTCTTCAAATATTATGAAAAAATAATCATGAAACACCTGCTGTCTTTCTGTAGTACTGTAAGGCATACAAGGGCAAGAAAACATTTTCTATGCTAATTTGAGTAAAAGAATACTAAATTACCCAACATATAAGAAACACAAGAGGTGGGGACAGATTATACAATAAGCACTGCCTAAATTCTATCTAACATGTGTAGCATAAACATTCACATATGTGATCCTGCCTGTTGAAACCAAGCTAAAATCTCATCTAATTCTAAGATAACAAGCATCAAGTTAGGTTTTAACCATTGATTTCATTTTAATTTCAATATTTGACATGAACTTAGTCATTATTAAAGATGTCAAGGTTATCTTAGAATGCTCTTTACAGCCATAGGGTGCAGAATTTTAAGATTAAGCATCTCACCTGACACCAGTGCCCTCCACATCATCTATAGAGTCTGGCAGGGGCTTATGAGCTGTCTCAGGCAAAAACATGGTAAGGGCAGCACCTATTAGTGGGCACAGGCCAAACACCACCATGGGGGCATGATGACTGATGTTCCTCAATAGGGAGATGATGGGTGCAATTACTCCACCTACCCGAGCGCACATTGAACACATACCTATGCCGTTTTGTCTGTAGAAAGCAAGAGAAAGAACTTATATTGTTACCACATCTAAACAAAACATTGTAAAGTATTTGAATATGTAAAGTGTATTGTTATTCTACAGTCTTGTGCAGCAACTATTTTAGTGGCTACTTTAAAGGGCTAACATTACTTTTTGGGTCATTCTACAAAAAAGGTGAAAATGCTTGTCCCTTGCTTTTGCAGACCCCTTAATCATTTAATTTGACCCAATAATCCCATAATGATATATATTTAATAAATATAGACTGTCCTTTAAAGCAACACCAAAGAGTTTCCAAAAAAGTTTCAGTGGTTCATCCACTCAAAACAGGGTGAACGGCACTTTCACATTTGCTTTGCAGCCCTCTATCGGTCAAAACCGCACTAAAGATGTTTCCAACCGCCGGGTCGCGGTCCTGTAGTTCGAGTGAAACCTACAAAAACTTGCTTTATGGCAGACCTACAATCCAATCAAAGACAGCTATGCTGCAGTATTTACGACAGTGGTAATGAACAATTGCGCTTCTAACCTGTAGGGGGAGCAAAGAGCAAAAACTCTTTAGTGTTGCTTTAAATGATGAGAGAGTTTATTTATTTAAATTTTTTCCTTTTTTAAACTTTTTTTTTTAAATGTCTGGTCCTGAAAATTGCCATGTCCCTTTGATCATACATGGAAGTTGAACTGTGTACTTATTATTTAAAACCATGTTTTTTATAAAACATATCTAATTTACATTTACTTTTAACCCTGTATGAATTTACTACAACACTGAAATGGTAAAAAATACACTATTAATATGAGTAATATCAAATAAATATTTGTCCACCAAATGTATGTCACTGGTGTTACCCAAAGCACCTTTATTTTGAAACAATGCATCAGCTCTTTGAAGTTTTTCATGGGTCAAGAGGTCAGTGGAAGAAGTGCAGTGGAGGAAGGCAAAAGGTTTGTGAGATGTCTTACCTTATTTGTCTAAAATATCATGATATATCTAAGAATTTTGAGATAAGATTTTTTGGATGTCATTAGTGTTTTTATAGCTGGGAGTGTTAAGATCTTTACATAAAAATACATTATACTGAAGAAGTATGTGATTGTTACATCTCTGATGAAATAGCAAATGGCAGCCATTTTGTTAAAATAGTTTTTTTTCTGTAAATTGTCATTGGTGTTACCGTAATTGGTGTTACCGTAATTGGTGTTACTTCTCTAATGAGTACTTCCTAAGCACTATTCCTATAACTGACCGACATAAAAGCATGAAAACAAAACAAGATGGAACATTTTTTAAGTTTTATCATATTCATTATCTATTATTATATTCTAATTTTGTCATTGGTGTTACATTGTGTCATTGGTGTTATATTATGTCATTGGTGTTAAACCAAGTTTTGGTGTTATGAATGTATTTTCTTGTACTTTCTAGTAATATTTTGTTGTTGATATGGGATGTAAGACATTGTTGATAATTCAGTCTTTGCATCAAAGCCTTTTTTGGTTGAATATTTTTGTCAAACTAAGAATCAAATAATTTCATACAAGATGAAGAATTTAATTAAACAAATATTAATAATCAATTATTTTCTTTCTGTTATCATTCCTCTACTCAACCTTTAACTAAATACACAAGCTGTAATTCAGTATCAACATTAATGTTGTTTAAATCACAGGTAACACCAATGACAAATAAATGACTCATGGATTCTTGATTAAAATGTATTAAAAAGTTAAAAATAGATTAAGCTCCCCGTTTTGCGGATTCATATATTTGACAAGTTAGTTAGTGCTATTAAAGAAGTTTTGGGTATGTTGAAAGAAGTTCATTTAAGCAGATTTCCATCACCCGAATTCCACCTTTTCTGTAGAATGACCCTTTTACAAGATTTAATATAAGTATCAGTTTTGCCTAGAATGTGTCTATGAAGCTTTAGCTTAAAATACACCACAAATAATTTGTTGTAGAATGTCCCAAATGCCCTTATTTGGGCGGGAGCAAAAAAGTGCTGTTTTCATGTGGTGAACCTTTAAAGGCGGGGTGCATGATTTTTAAAGAAAAACACTTTGGAAAAGTTCGGGCTGGCTACCAAAACACATTTGTAGCCAATCAACAGTAAGGGGCGTGTTTACTAACCAACATCCTTGCCTGGGTTGTGATGTGTGGGGGTGGTCTAACAAAAAAGGTCCAGATTCTATTGAGGGGTGTTTTTGTTTAGGTGATTTCAAATGTCAACATTGGCTTTCAGAGATAATGCACCCTGCCTTTAAATGAAATAAAAGAAACATATATTGATACTTTGTGTGTGCCAAATCTATTCGTTTATCATTGATTTTAAGGGTTTTGATGCAGTGACATTTTTTCTTTTGAACCTTACATTTACATTACATTTACGTATTTGGCAGACGCCAAACCGACTTAGAGTGCATTACAAGCTGTACATTTTTAACAGTATTTGTGTTCCCTGAGTTTTGAACCCATGACCTTTTGCACTGCAAATACAATGCTCTACCACTGAGAACTATAGACGGTTTCAGCAGTAACAACATAAATAAGCGGCTGTCGTGGTCCGCACGTAACTTCCGATAAACTCCACTAAGAATAAATAACAACAAAGTTCTTTAAACATAGTTTATTTATATAACAAGCAAAAAACAACACAGATTACTAGGAAACCAAAATATTTGTTATTTTTGACGAGGCATTTGTTCAAGAGATCAGTTTAGGAAATAGTCAGACCATTAAAAAAACGAAAGCGTAAGTAAAGTTCGGATCCAGACGTGTATCGCGTCAGCGCACGTGCGTCCGATGAAACCGTCTATACAGGAACACCTTAACTCTTTCGCCGCCATTGAGGAGATATCTCGTCAATTAAGAGAAAACGCTTCCCTGCCAATGACGAGATTTTCCGTCTTTCCGCAATACCGCTTTTATCCACCATCCGCAACTTAACCCGGAAGTAGCTCATCACGTGAAAGAGAAAGAACTCCGTGTATGTTTTAAAGATCGCTCTGCATCTGATCTCTAGCAAAAGTACTTCGCAAAAATGGAATTATCTCAGCTTTTTGCTCAAAATTGGGTGTTTTTGAAGAAACCTACCCATGTTTGAGAGGTGATTACAAGAGAACTAATGAAGGTAGGATGAAACGTTTTTTTTTTGTTTGAAAGCAGAGGGTCTGTTCTTTCATCTGATATATTGTTTGTTTATATATTTAAAGAAAAACATTTTCTTGAAGGCATTAAACTTTTGTGAAAATCATGAAAAACGCTGGCGCTGGCTGGCAACTTTTAAAAAAAAAAACGCTGGCGGTGAAAGAGTTAAACAATCTTTATCTTGATTTTTCTGAAAATTTTTCTTTAACTTTGCTGACTATCAACTTCAAACAGGTGTAGTTCTGTCATGTTTTTCAAATAGAGAATGTAAAAATATAAATAACTATTTTTGAAAATGGGACTTTGGAAAATTTTCAATCTTATTTTTTTCCATATTTTTAAAGACACAAACAAGTTCTTTAAAAAAAAATCTCTACTGTCTATGTTCTTTATGCTCTATGTTGACTATGGTTTCACTGATAATAAACATACATTTACATAAAGCATATATATTTGTCCACGCCCATGTTGATTACAGTATTAAAAACTTGAAAAGTGTTAAATTAAGGTAAATGTAGAATAGATATAATTAAGAAATTAATTTGCGAAAAATCATGAGTTAACTAATGACAATCATGCGATTAATCTAGATCAGTGTTTCTCAAACTTTTTCAGCCCAAGGACCACTTTATCTTCCGATTTTTTTCAGAGGACCACCTAACAGAATCCCACTCTTACACGTCCCCAAAAAACAACAAAATAGGAAGGATTAGCTAAATTTAAGTTTAATATGCAACTTTCAAGTCAAAAACTAATGTTTTAAACACAAATGCAATGCTATGTTCAGAAATAATTATATGAATTTTATTTCATTTGAAAAAGTAAATGTGAAATGAGTTGCAGCTTAATATAAACAACAAACTGCACATGTGAAAAAAACTACAATTAAACATACTATAACAGCCGAGGTTCCACTTAATGTCATTCCAAAGAGCCATTAGTTTAAAACTGAGGTGGTGGGTATATGAAGTCTATGGTTGTAACTATGGTAACAATAAAATGCTGAAAAAAATGTTCCCCTTAATGTCTAAAATCACTGAAATTACAGGGATTTTACGTTAAACAAAAACCAGTAGATTACAAAACTAATAGATCTGTGGAATTTAGCTGATTTCAGTTGACGCGTGATCCTTCTTTTGACTCCTCTTTGGTTTAGCCAACCGATCTATTTTTACGTCATTAAAACAGAATGGCAAGAACTGATATCACAGTTTTGCAAGTGCATTAAAAATCTACTTAAAGGAATAGTATGTAGGATTGTGGCCAAAACTGGAACTGCAATCACAAAACGTGTGGCTAAAACTGGTACTGCAATCACACAACTGGTGGCCAATACACAAAATGACAACATAAACATCAGTTGAGGGCTAAAAACTCCACTTTTTAAATGACAATATCCTGGCCGGACCACTGTTGTCAGTAATATAAGTATTTGAAATGACCAGGATTTCTTAATGTCTAGTGACATATTAGGGCCATTTTATGATTAATTTATATAAATTTCTTGCATACTGTTCCTTTAAATAAGTGATGATTGTATAAACACTTGCCTAGTTTAGGTCATCTTTTGGCAGACCACTGGGGGGGTTTGGCGGACCACACTTTGAGAATTACTGATCTAGATTAAATATTTTATCCAATTGACAGCCCTACTTTTAAGTAAAGTTAACCAGTCGGTCACTGGCTGTGGGCAGAGCTTTGTTAGTGGGACAACACATTAAGCTATGTTTATGCTCACCGCGTCCGCAAGGGCGTGTTGGTGCGCGGCAAAAATCCGCATCCGAAAATGACCGAACTCGAGGCGATTCTGTCCGAGCAGGCAAGCCTGTGACGTATCTCTTTGATCAATCCAAGCAAAACAATGTATATATTTATCTGACATTCTGGAACTAAAGTATGGAAACTTTGCAGTTTAAAACACAAATTATTTTACATGATTCAGAATGCTTGGCTTATATTTGTATTGAATGAACCACTGGACGAGGAATAAAATACAAACCTTAAGATGTCTGTACTGTTTGTTTAGTAAAAACTTTAATGAAATGATAATGTTTAATAATAGACATATGAAAAAGATTGTTGTTTTATTCATGTTCTCATATTTATATATCAAGCTCTGATGTTACAAGCACCAGGGTTGTTCCAGCGGACGACGACTTCTATCCTCTTCTTTGTGTTTGACTTGTTTGCTCGCGTCGCCCCCTGGCGGTTCAAAAAATAGTGCAACAGCGAGCGCGTCAACTATAAACGTCTCGTCCGTTTGCTGAGACGCGCGCGGTCCATGGAGGCTTGCGTTGCGGACCAAAGCGCAAGCATAAACAAAGCTTTAAAGGCGCTCTAAGCGAATCTGTGTGATGTAACTTTTTGTTGATGTTTGAACTGTTTTCAAACAAACGGACCGTAGCTAACTCCTCTTGCTCCACCTCCCTTCCGTGCTTTCATGAATGCGCCCAACCCCCACCCTCAAATCCTTCGTGTCGTTTATTGGCTGGAACACTTTGTTATGGTTTCTGTCAGGCAGCAAGCAGATCGTGAGGAGATGTTTGCTGTATATAACAAAAAAAATTTTATGGTCTAAAACGCGTGAATTCGCTTAGAGCACCTTTTAACAACAGAATCAAAATTAAAAAAGGGGCGGGTGGATTTTTTTCATTGCAGAGTGGTTGTGTTCACACTGCCAACACACATTATGTCCAAACACCTTCTAAAAGTGGATTTTGCAAAATATGGGCACTTTCAGTGGCTTTTAATGTAATTTTGTTTTTGCACAAAAAAAATCTTTGCCTGCCTGGATAAGCTGAACCCTGCAAGGGACGACCTGTTAAATGAACTATGAACTATTACTATGACCTCTCACGCTTTTACTGCCTACTGTTGTCCTGACTGTAGTGCAAGTAAATAAGCTCTATTGCTATTATGTAGCATAAATTGTTGCTTTTTAAATAGCAAATATATAATTAGGGCAAAAAGAATGAAGTTTCAATCAATCATAATTTAAAATAAAGAAGTTTCAATTATCTACCAGGAAGAGGGCGTGTGTCTATATCATGTTAATGCACAGTGAAGAGAGAATAGTTACTAGTTATTAAAAGTGACAATAAACTAAACTGACTTACATGATTCTTTAATCTGCATTTAATATTTGTTCACACAAAATGCCTTAAAACTTAAAATTCAGCCATTTTTAAATGGAAAGAAAGAGACAAAGGCAGCATACTATAATGAGCTTTCACTAAAAAACACTGATCATCTTAAAAAGGTTACTCAGAGCATTTTGTATGCTAAAATTGTGAAACTTCAATGCACAGTAAGTTGCTTTGCATAAAACATGTCTACCAAGCATAGGTGAAAATGTAAGCATGAAAATTGTCTTTTTACATTTCACTGAAAAGTAAATGACTGTAAATAATTACTAAATTTACATTTTTTGTTTGTTCTTGAATATAGCATTTGAAAAGTACATCAAAAATCCTCATTAAATTAAACTTTTTCCTGCTTGCCTGATGACAGTTGGGAAGATCTCTGCTGAGTAGATGTACACAATCGAAAATGAGGCAGTGATGCCAAATTTGCCCATCATGGCAAGTACAGTGCGAACAACTGACAGATCTTTAAAGACAAGAGATGTTATGACATGACAGAAAGAAACAGTCAAGGATATTAGATGTGGCTCTATACGTTTGCTCCATTAACAGTATTAGGGCTCAGTCACACCAAAAGCGTTTATGGCAGTTGCAGGCGCCTTTTTTGAATGATATTCTATGGGCAGGGCGCGTTTGCGCGCTGTTTATGCGCGCCGAGCGCCTTGCGGTTTTCTGCCGCCTGCCGCGCACGCGTTTTTGAAGGAGCGCTGAGAGCGGAGGAGCGCCTGACGTCATTCGCGTCTTCCATTGTCCAATCGAATGAGGGGAGAGGCGGGCCTTACGTTGTGGCGAGGGAAGTTTACAGCTGCTTTGAAGAACCGGACTCCACTCGCTCACTCTCTCCTGCGTGTTTGTGCTCCTCTTATCCTCAAACAAGGTCAGAGCAAGCGCCCTCTTTTTAAAGTTTCTGCTAATATGACAGTTAACAGCAAAAGAGCGTTCACGCTTCAATATTTGATTGACAAGACAGCTGACTCGGTGGTTGCTTAGCAATATGAAAAGCCGCGCTGCACTGCTCTTTTTTAAAAAAGGCAGTGCGTCGCGCCTTGCGTTTGCAAGCGTTTAAAGCGCTTGGTGTGACTGAGCCCTTAGACAGTGGAAAACTGATGAGCTATCACGTCATCGTCAAATTAAGACAATGTTTATTGGATTAAAAGGTGAAAAGTAAAACACAAATTTCATACAAAATTCACATTATTTACCAACTATGCTACAGTACAGTAAAAAAATTAGGTCGGGTTTTTAACCTACCGTCTGGTATGAATATGGTAAGAAGGCAGGCCAGGCCACCTATTGCCATAAAAACTAACTGGGAAATCCTGCGAGAGCGGTTTATTGTAAAGATAGTAATAGTACGGGCTGGCATCTCCACCAAGCCAAAGATCATCTGTGTCAGGTAGATGTTCATACCAAAGTCTGAGATATTGAGTGACAGCCCATAATACACCAGGACATTCACAAACCTGTAACAAACACAGTCAGCAATCAGGTTTTGATCACATGCAGAACTCTGATACTTCTAAAGTATTGTATTGTAATTCAATTATGTATTTCTAGAAAAGCATTCACCAGAAAATATTTTTTAAAAATGTGTTGGTTTAAAGTAGGAAATAACAGAAAACATCACTAAAACTTTACTCAAAGTAAAACTGTTTGAAATTCAGATTATGGTCAGTTAACTGTGGTATTGGGACAAAAGAAAATTAACTTATTTTTCATCTCTTTTTTTTGATACGCTCACAAATTTCTTTTATGTATGAAACCCACAAAAATGTTTTTTTTTATTAAAAGAACATTTTAGTCAAAAAATCATATCTATCATAATTTAGGTACACTAATGTAATTTTAACCATAGTGTAAACTATATTGACATTAAAATCATTTTAATGTTACATGTAACACACATTAATTCTCAAAACATTATGACTTTAATCTCATTATTTTGAATGAATATGAAAAAATATTACATAAAAACTTGTGTCAAAAAACTGTAAATTAAATATTGCAGTATAATGCCTTTAATGTATTTATTTTTGCTCAGCCAGATCTGTTTCATGAGTATAATCTGAGTTTTCCAGTTGTAAATAGGATTTTAAGAGGAAATCCAATAAGGAAATTCCTATTTAAGATAATTCTGATGAAGGCACCGATTTGTATTTAAACTGATTTTTTTTATTCCAATAATTGTAGCAGTAATATTTAAGCGCTGATGTTAACAGGTTACAGCACTCTCTGCATGTGTGAGCCTCATATGTAAGCAGAGCTAAATCGTTTCAGTGCCGAGTCTACACAGCATCCATATATATTATCTATAACTGAAACTACTGATCCATGTTTTCAACTATGTTGATATGATTGGTTACTTGTTTGTGAAGATGTAAGATGATTTAAAACCGTGGGAATCAGACTCCAGTTTTATTGATAAAATACTCAGCAATGATGAATTTACACATGGCTTGTCTTAAAACATATTAAAAACACCACATAGACATATAAACAACAACAAAAAATTATTTTCCCCACAGTGTGACTTTAAGGATTAAAAAGGGAGTTTTAGAGTCACTGTTTTATAAAACTAACCTCTGTAGCCTGCAGGTGAATTAAAGTCATTTTATCTGTTTCTCTAGCATACTTTCCTTACAAGCTGCTTATTTAGCCTTATCAGTTTAAGTTTGATTGTGAAAAAAATCCAGGATTTCTACACATGAATTATGTTTTCTAAAGTCAACAATTATTTTAAATTAAAGACTAACTCAATAATTTCCACATTTACCACAAGTAGAAGAGAATAAGAGACTGTTTTCTCATTGTGGGTGTTCGAACCAGATCAATGACTGTATACTTTTGGTGGTGTTCCAGATTCTCTATGTTTTTGAGGCTCTGCAAAACAAGAGAGGCAGAGGGGCAAAACTTAAAATATATAAATATGTTACCTCTTTACGTTCTAAAAAATGCTTGTTTTTTTCACTGTCACTCAGAGATCAATTGCTATGCCTGAGGTAAAGCATGCCCCCCTCATTAGCCTACAGAAGAAGAAATGAATAAATAAATATAGAAATAAATGTGAAAATAAATAAAGTGAAAAAAATAAAAATAAAAATAAATATGGAAAAAATACAGTTATACATAAATAAGGAAATACAGGTGGAAATAGTAATTCATTTCTGTTTTTTACTTCCAAGTATATTTATTATTTATGTATTTATCATGTTGTCAGCTTTGGAGTTCCATGAAACACATGATGGGGCAAAATCTGCTCGACTGTAATCTGCCTCATCAGTGTTGCTCTCTCTGCTTGCCTATATGAATTATTAAAAGAAGTTATATTGCTAGGGAGTGGCTAGGCGGCTGTCAATGATGATACTCAACAAAAGAGGCACTTGCCAAAATGAATTATATAATTATATATAATTTACTATGGACGGTTTCAGCAGTAACAACATAAACAAGCGGCTGTCGTCGTCCGCACGTAACGGTAAACTCCGCTAAGAATAAATAACAACAAAGTTCTTTAAACGTAGTTTATTTATATAACAAGCAAACAAACAACACATAGATTACCTAGGAAACCAAAACATTTGTTATTTTCGACGAGGCATTTGTTCAAGAGATCAGTTTAGTAAAGTTCGGATCCAGACGTGTATCGCATCAGTGCACATGCGTCCGATGAAACGGTCTATAGTAAGATAAACACATTGTTCATGGGGATTACCTTCACAATAGTATCTCTATAGGGCGATTTCGGCCAACATTTGTACCCCCTGGGTACAAGTTACAATTCATTTCGAGGTATGCTCTTACAGAGTGTAACAGTTATATCCTTAGTTGTATTCGTTTGCCCTCCATGTTTCATTGTCTTCACCTTTTGTCTGTAATCATTGTTATTATTAGTACCTTTACCTGTGTTTATTCATTGTGTGTATTTAAACCCCTGTTTTAGTTCATCTCACTATTATGGATTTCCCTGCTGTCTGCCTTCTGTGCCTGAAGCAAGGAGATCGCCCCCGTCGAGGAACACCTAGAGGAATTTCTTCTGTTGGTTCCGGACACCCCCTTCCCGGACTACTGCCTATGGACTTTTCTCCGTTGTGGCCTCAACACCGCCACGCATGCCCAGTTGTCCGGGCAGGGTCCTTGAGGGGGCTTTGCCGCATTTGTGGAGTGGGTGCTGGTATCCTGTGGATCATTGTTCACCGTTGAGGATGTCACCAGCCTCACTCCCGAGCCAGAGATCACCCAGCCGTCACCCTGCTACGCAGAGCAAGTGCCCATCGCAGACAGGGAGCCCGAATCTGCCGCGACCACCAAGCCAGAGCCAACCTCTGCTGAGCCCAACGTCGCCCCAGAGCCAGAGTCTCCAGAACTGTCTGACCAAGTGCGTAAGCCAGTCACACCGTGTGTCACCGTGGGAGTTTTTGGGGAGTTTGAGGGCGTAAACCACTGTTAATCTCTGGGCATATACTGGATTATTCAAATGGCATTTGTCGCCCTTCGTCCTTGTTGGTCCCGCCCAGCTGCCTTCGTCCTCGCTGATCCCACCCAGCCTCACTTTCCCTCCTCCTCTCCTTTTGTCAGTCATCAACTCTGCCACTCATCATCTGGCTTCTAATTACACCCCAGCTCACCCTCAGTGTGTCAGCAATGCTGGGTCGGTTGAACTGGGATGTAACCAGCTGTCTGTCCTGACTCAACCTCAGTCCTCCGACCCATAAGCTACACCTCGGGTCAAGACTCACTCACCTCCACTATGGCTCATCGCCCTACCAGCTCCACAAAGCTTCCTCAACCCTCCGCCTTGGTCGGTCATCGTCTCGTCCTCCCCTCTGGACTACCCTCCTCTGGCTATGTCTCGTCACTCCGTCCTGCTGGCTCTGTTTGGCTCTTCCTTCCCTTTGACTCTGCGTCTGTCTTCGGGCACTCTGGCTCCACCGCAGGCTTCCGGATCCCCATCTCCGCCTCAGTCGCAAGACCCTTCAACTCCGCCCTGGCCCTCCGGCACTTCGACTTCCCCCAGGCCCTCTGTCTGCTTGGCTCCGCCCTGCTCACCTTCTTCACAGCTGTCATCACCGTCACTCTGCTCCTGGGTGTTGAGCCCCGGGAACAAGTGGGAGGAGTGACTGATGATGTGGATGGTGATTGGATCCTGACAGTGACGTTGTCACGGCTAGTCCGTGACATGTTTTGTGTGTCGCACTTATCCGTTTCACCTGGACTCTCATGGACTAATTACACCAACACACCACACCTGTTGTATGTTTGATTGTGTTTGTATTTATACGCCTTTGTTCTGTCAGCCTGGGCCGGATTATCGTCATTGCTACCTCACCTGTTCCCTCTATTGGATGTTCC
Organism: Misgurnus anguillicaudatus; assembly: GCF_027580225.2. Taxonomy (NCBI): domain Eukaryota; kingdom Metazoa; phylum Chordata; class Actinopteri; order Cypriniformes; family Cobitidae; genus Misgurnus; species Misgurnus anguillicaudatus. Next base: position 2,657,623 of record NC_073354.2, on the reverse strand, counting down.
TGTGTTCACTGTATTCACCGTGTTATCCCTCGTGTTTTATCATTAGGCTAAATGTTATTTATTTTCGAACTTTGCGTTTGCGTCCTGTCTCTCCTACCGTGTCATGACAGACGTGTGAGAATGTGTATGCCTCCTGATTGTTTAAATTCGCACTGTGCACCCCCAGCATAAAATGTAAACAGGAGGAATAATAAATCGAACATTGTAAAGTACAAGCTAAACAGTTCAGTAACACACAAATAGTATACGCTGTTAGCCTCGCCTATCCAAGTGATGAATATCATAGGAATGCAACATATATTACACATATATGCAAAGTCATAAATAATTATATAGGTGACATACATGTCTATGTATGTTTTTGCATACATAGACAAATATAATTGTTAGGGATAGACATATATGTCAATATATGAAATTGTTCAGATAGGTGTAATCAGAGATGCTCACAAGTCTCTGAGCTCGAGTCCAAGTCAAGTCTGAAGTCTTTGAGCTTGAGTCCAAGTCAAGTCTGAAGTCTCTGGGCTTGAGTCCAAGTCAAGTCTCAAGTCTCGTTGTAACAAATAAAACTCTAATAACAAATAAAGAAATTATAAACATTTATAAAAAAAGAACATAGTTGCTAATTTGTAAGGTCTAAAATTAGCATTAGGTACAGAAATTAAATTAAATGGATAATAACACTGTCTTTATTGTACAAATTAAATATTATTATTATTATTTTTGAGCAATAGAAGTGATTTTCTGTTTGTTTTGGGTTGTTTGATTAACATAAATGACACAGACTTAAGTAGGTTAATTGAGGTTACTGTCTCTTTATTAAGAACAAATAAGCCCAGACTGGTTTCTGACTGGTTTCTTAAGACATAAACCACAAAAATTTTTTAGAAAAAGAATACTGTGAGATCATTTTGCGTGTATGTATGTGCCTGGTCAAGAAAAGAAAGATTTTATGTTGGCTTAACTTTTGAAACACTTCTCTCTGTATGTGAACTACTGAGGGCACTTAAACACGTGCTCAAACACAGGCAGAGGGCGAATTCCAAACAGAGCTTCATGAAGAAGATGCAGCAGTCGCTTCACATAAAAACGTTACATTGTTTTTCATTTCTCTATTCAGCAAATGTATGTTAATGGACTACACTAGAGTATGACACAAAGTAGCGCAACTCTGGACCTGACTGGAGCTGGACCGGACACACTTAACCGCATGTGCGTACAGAAATCTGCTCACTTGAGCACCTTTTTGCGGTTAAATTGTTTATCCATTTAAACAATTGCAAGCCTTAGAAACAATGATAAACTTACCCTATTTAAATTGCATATTAATCCGCAAATCGCATGCGAGCCGAACCGCGGATCCGTCACAGCACTACCCAAAGCTTCAGATGAATGCCACAGCAGCGGCTGCCTGCAGGTGCAGTCGACATGTATGTTCGCGGCCGCGCGCGCGGAGCAGATACATCACGTGTTACGTCGTGTGACTAATTTTAAAATCGACACTTTATATATCAGTCAAACAGTTTTAGTGAATGACGCCTTGTCAAAATAAGGTGTGGAGCACAGTTTATGTTGTTGTCAAGCTACGTGAGGTTAAGAGTTTGTCAAACCTTGCAAAGTTCAATCTCACTTTCCTCCAGAGGTTTGCCGTTAAGTAGTGCTGCCTTACGAATCAGATCCAAAGCTTCTTTATGCTTCTGATTGGCCATTAACCAACGAGCAGATTTAGGGAGAACCCTTAAAACACACAAACATACATATACATAAATACTTGCATAACAAGTATTGAAAAGGTTGATCTTTAAATGGATAGTTCTGTCCTATTTTACTCACCCTCATGTTGATCTAAACCTGTACAAGTTTCTTTCACTGATCTATATATATGACTGGATTGCGCATAGAACGCTTAACGTAACAGCGTGAGGTGAAGCCAGCGCAGAGTTCGAGCCGCCATCTTGGTATACACAACCGGCAGAGAGCGTCATTGACTTCCATTCAAAATCATGTTTTAAATTCACCCGCTTTACAGCGTATCAGTCGCGCAAGATTAATTTTATGATATGTGTACGTAAATTAACTGTTAATTCTGGTGTTATTTGCAATGTTTATGTTTTAATCGGGCAGGAAAATGGATTTATAAAAAAACGTTAAGGTGAGTGTGTCTGCTGCATTCTGTTAATGACACGGGTATAAATAAAGTTTTTTTTGACATTCAGCTACACGGTCAGCATTATTTCTCTAAATAAGTTTAGGTAACTTATAAGTTTAGATGACATAATTTCAAAATCAGCAAATTATTGCATACACAAACGGTACAAAGTATGATTATTTATTTAGATTTCAGAATGAGCACGTTTGTCATTAATACTAAATATGCTGCGGTCTGTCTGCTGATCTGATACTGTAATGAAGATGAATGTATAATAACTGATTAAAAACTAAAATGTACAACTTTCAGTAAATAACTATGTACATGCTTAGGATGTTTGTGTTGTAATAATGTACAGGGTAACTTCAGATATAAAAACGAAGACTAGTAAAGTGATGTTTTATCATTAAAATCTGATCGCGTCCATTAATTTAATAGAATGTTTGGGTATACCAACATGGCGGCGCGGTGGCTTCACAGTTGTGACGTCATGCGCAATCCAGTCATTTATATAGATCAGTGCTTTCTTTATTGTGATGAACACAAAATAATATAGAAGAAAGAAACTCATGCATGCCGGTTTAGAACGACATGTGGGGGAGTAAATGACAAAAATATTAACTTCTGGGTGAACTATCCCTTTAAAGCAACACTAAAGATTTTTTTACTTTAAAATAACGTTTCCAAAAAAGTTTCAGTCGTTCATCCACTCGAAACAGGGTGAACAGCACTTTCACATTCGCTTTGCAGCCTTCTATCGGCCAAAACCGCACTAAAGATGTTTCCAACCGTCGGGTCGCGGTCCTATAGTTCGAGTGAAAACTACAAAAACTTGCTTTACGGCAGACCTACAATCCAATCAGAGCCAGCTATGCTGCAGTAGGCTAAATTATTTACGACAGTGGTAATGGACAATTCCGCTTTTAACCTGTAGGGGGAGCAAAGAGCAAAAACTCTTTAGTGTTGCTTTAACCCTGGTTCACACACAAAAAAAAATCTCTCATAATTTACTCACTCTCATGCCATCCCAGATGCATACTTCCTTTTTTTAAGCTGGATGCTAACAAAGATTTTTATAAAATTACAACTCTTTATGTCTTTAAATGGGAGTTGACCTGTACATTTATCCTAAAAGTAAGTAAAATTTTTCTCTGAGGTTTTATTGAGTAACGCCATTGTACTGGCCCATGATGGCATATAGGCGCGTGACTATGGTGCAGAGCGCACCATATTTATCTGAGGTTGCAGCTGGGCCACAGAGGTTTGCGTGACAAGTCAAATTTGTCACAGCTCAGTGCTTTGGATGGCCGGATGCAGGATACAAGTGAAAAATTTGACTCCACGCACATCGGTACATTTCTGTAATGCCTCGCAGCACACAGGGTGCCAGTTACATATTGTGTGACATGAAACCAGACTGCTGTGTAATACAACAGTGTGTGTTGCAGAGAGCAATAGAAGAACAGAGCTTGGTTCTGCAGCAGAACAGTTGGGGGCATAAGCTGGGGTGGAGCACAGGGATTGTGTGTCACCGGTATCCGGGGCACTGAAATATTTTGTGCTTGAGTCTACAGTGGCTTGCTGCCCATCAGCGGCCATTGGATGCAACATTTGAGAGCCCAAGCATAGTCAACACAGATTCGTTCTGTGTTTGTGCTGCTTCCCCGCCGCTGATCATTCGTAGATCAATAGATGCTGCCTGGGCCACAGACACAAATATAACTCTCTGTTCGTTGCTGATATCCAGGCTACAACTGCAGAACCCTGCATACGTATTATGCCATGCGAAACGGCTTACATAGTGACGGGGTGGAAACACGCGCCAAACGTAGCCACGCCCAAGGCGGGAGACGTCACATGGTAGAGGAGAGCATGTGCTATGCCAGGCCAGATGCCATGCTTAGTGGCCGAAACATGTGAGACTTAGCCAAAGTGCATTGTTTTACACAAGGTAGATGCCAAAGAAATGACATCCATACAAGTGTGACAAACGGACATGGCCCAGCGAAAGGCCTTATGAAAGGGATTACACATGTGTGAGGGGAGGCCGCCTGCACGCTGTGCTCACACCCTAGACTGTAAAAAAAGATGGATGTAGTGTCCGTGACATCACCCGTAGGTTTCTGAAGATAGTTTTTAAAGCTTAAAGTAGGCGTTGCCTGCAGTCGCCATCTTGGCCGCGCATCACTTGCGGATATCCGAAAATGGTTATAGAGGCGGGACGTGGGTGAAGCTAAGGTGACTGGATGCTGAAACCACGCCCGCCTAGCTCAACTCTAGTGACGGCAGTGGCTGTTCAAACGTCACGCAAGTTGCCACGTCCTTAATTATGCAGAAATTTAAGGCTTAATATCATTTAAATGGATGAGTTACAAAAAAATTCACCCCCCTCACAGTTGTCATGAAGGGCAAAATTAGCTATACAGACCAAAAACACTTTTTGCACCAGGCTGTAAACATATTATTTTCTATTGTAAAGTTGGCCATTTTAACATGGAGGTCTATGGGAATTGACTCCCTTTTGGAGTCAGCCTCTGGCGGCCAGTCAATGAATTGCAGTTTAAATCACTTCAGTATTGGCTTCATCAGACAGATCAAAAGGTTGCACCTCAGCTCACTCACGACAGGCTCCGATGAAAAGGGTTCTGTTTGTGCTACCAGTGTCCAAAGTAAGTTGAATTACAAAGCAGACCCAAGGGTGGGGGGGGTCTGTTCATGTAAGGAGAGTGGCAGAAGCACGCTAAGATCGTACATATGATTTGGGGGGAAAAGGATGCTTCGTGGCTGCCCCGCTTCCATAGCCACTGAATACCCTGGGAGGTATGAGGCTAATAGGATAGACGCACCGTAGGTCTGGAAGGCACGAAACATTTTCTCCAGGTTGGCAGCGCTTCCACCAGCGTTGCGCTCATATGCGATAAACCTCAGGGTCCATACACGGCCCTCTTCGCTTACTTCTATCTCTTGAGGAGCAAAGCTCAAAATCCTCTAAATGTCTGCCGGAAACATATGTAAGGGACACAGCCTTGTGGCATTTACGAGCATGACTATCTATGGCGAAGCACGGTGAAGAGAAAGAATTTAAAGTATTTGCCGCATAGATGGGCTATATAGTGCTGGATATCAAACCTCTATACGCCGTCATGGTCGGCATTGGCCAGTACACTGGTGTTATTTAATAAAGCTTCAGAGAGAAAACATGCAATGGTTTGATGGAATGTCGAGAGACGTTCTCGAAAGGAAACTGTGCTTTCCAGTTGATCAATTCTTGTCCTTGGTCTCTTAATTTTTCTTTTCATTCCTTAATTTCCTTCCCTCTGCTTGTGCAACTCACCAGATGTAGAACACGAAAACAATGCCAGGGGCAGAGATGGCCAACTGCAGTTTACGCCAGTCTCGTATCAAGTAGGCCACACCTGCCAGCAGGATGTATCCAAAACCAAAAAAGTAATCTGTGATGACACCTGCTAGCATGCGGTGTTTTGGGCCTGTCCACTCAGTACCTGCATAACAGACAGTGAATGAAACTCACAGTAAATCAAAGTATACAGAAGCTTGTTTTCCATTACATAACTACAATGAGGAGACCTTTTTAATTATTCCATTTGGACATAGATTAACATATATTATTAGTAATAGCTGTATTCCTATCTTTATTGATAAACCAAACTTACCCATAACTTAGAGCTGGGGTGGGCATTCTGGGTCCTGGTGGGCAACTGTCATGCAGAGCTTAGCTCCAGGTCTTGAAGAAAAATCTAACCACGGGTTTTAGGATTATATAATAAAATGCAGGTGTGTCTGATTAGGTTTGGAGCTAAACTCTGCAGGACTGTGGGCCACCACAGGACCTGAAATACCCACCCTTGAGGTTATCACTTATAGGTCACTTTATATAAGGTGTAACAAATACTTACCCAACACAAATGCATTCATGATCACTGCAGACACAGTCATGCCCACCACAAAGCGAAGCAGGACGTATATGTAGAAAGTTTGAGCGAAAGCTACACCCACTCCAAAGGTGAACTGTAGCGCCAAACCAATCAAAATGGTTATTCTGCGGCCATACCTGAAAAAGCAAAGGATTTGAACGTTATCTAAATATGCTTACTGTATTTAACATAATTAGTAGTTTTCATATGTTTATTTTGAAAAACTTCATCTAGGATTTAATATTATTTAGATTTAAGAGATCCTGCAGCTGCCTGCTATTGCTCAAGTGGAAGGTAAGTTTACCCAAAATACTTGACACATCAGCTTATACTTTATACTGTTTTTAATACTTCATACACATTGGTTGTATTCTAATAAAGAGACTGAGAAATAATTATATATGATCACTATAAAATTTGCAAAAACAACAAATCTAATTGTAGCATGGTGGCTGTGATGTAGTCTGGGTCATTTTCATACCCTGTTTTGCCTATAGTTTTCGAGAATAAGGAGCTTTTTAATGTTGATATCTTTCCTACATTATAAATTGACTAGCTTCTAATGTTGAAATTTGCACCAAACGGTAGAGGTTTAAAACACAACCTTTATTTTCAACAAAAGATATGGAAAGCACTTCTCTTATGCTATGTACACACCAAACGCGTAGCATCGCGTTGCTCGCTCTAGATTACTTGCGTGATTTAACTTTGTGTCATGCAAATTTTTCGCTTGAATATTTTCAACTTGTACGAAGGCGCGTTTGAGGCGAATAGCGCCTGTTTCGCATCGCACCGCGTGAGGACGCGTCTGATCGGGTATTTGCATTGACATTGTATGTAATCTACTCGGGCAAATCGTTGAACTCGCATTTGGTGTGTATGCCCCATAATTGCTTTTAAAGATGCTTTAAACTATTTCTTGCTAGTCATAAAATATATAGATATGAGAAGCTTATATGCAAAAGCTGCTCAACGCAACCTCCGAAAGCTCTCGACACATTATATGTTCATCTAATGCTTTTGCTTCAAATACGCTTAATCTTGGCCTTAAGTCTATCAGAAATACCAGTTTGTTGGCAAAAGTTCTCAATAGGGTTAAGTCAGGTGAAGAAGGGGGCCATGTCATTAGTTTTTCATCTTTAAGGTCTTTATGTAGTGTAGAAGACACTTTCTTCAAGCACAGGAAAAAGTTTGCATCTTTCAAGAAGACTGATTATTTTGCAAGACTGTGCTCCATCACATGCATCAAAGTAATCCACTGCATGGCTGGCCAGTAAAGGCATTAAAGAGGAAAAACTAATGACATGGCCCCCTTCTTCACCTGACTTAAACCCTATTGAGACCATTTGATTCCTTCTTAAGCAGGACATTTACAGTGAAGGTAAACCGTAAACCTCTCTGAACAGTGTCTGGGAGGCTGTGATTGCGGCTGTACAAAATGTTGATTCAGACCAGATCAAGAAACTGACTGAATCCGTGAATGGAAGGCTTGTGACTGTTATCGAAAAGAAGGGTGGCTATATTGGTTACTGAGTTTTTTTTTTTATTTCAGAAGTTTTGATTTGTCAATTTAAAGTTTGTTTATTATTCTCACTCTAACAGGTGAAAAAAAAAACAAGTGAGATGGGAATCTTTGTTTTTCATTTAGTTGCCTAATAATTCTGCACACTAATAGTTGCTTATTAACGATGTACATAGAAATATTCTCTTAAGAAACGCAAAATTTCACTTTTACTACTTATATGTTCAGGTTTGAGGGTTTGTTAACATTTTGAATTGACCAAGAGCACTGTAGTTGTACAAAAGTAATCCTCAAAAATACAACTTGCCTAATAATTGTGCACACAGTGTACATTTATTTTAGTCTAGGACTAGTCTAATCCCTGTCCAGGAAACCACCCCATAATAGATTTGAATGTGCTTGCACATACTTTTATGTTTTAAATGAAAAAGCAAATAATTTAAATTACCTGTCCATGCCTCCCTCTTTTGCGAAAGTCATATAATAATATTTAGCATAAAACGAAAACAATACTGAATAAATGATATTAGTTTATATGTTTATTGTGGTTTGTTCAAATAACTCGTAATGTGTTGAATAAGAAAGATACTGCTGCTGACTGTAAGAATAAAGCGCCACATTCACGTGATAAGCTTGATGTGTCACCATAGAAACGCAAACACTAGAGTCAATTAAAAATGTATTCTTAATTTCATCCTCCCACTGGGTTTTAAATATGTGTAGTAAATATTTACCATAACTGTTTTAATCATGTTTTGTGTGTGCTCCTGTCATGAATAGACTCCTGCTCTGCTTCCGAATCCCCACCAGAGGGAGACATTTCCCGAACTCTAACTTTGTCCTGGACCGCATTTCCCACAAACCCATGCTATAGACCCCTTCAAGGTTTGTAAACATTGAATGACTATCGGGTGCGCACGCAGCACGGGGTCAAACTGTTCATACCATTTAAGCTTTCTAGTTTAACAGTGCTGAATAATGATGACTTACCTGAAATGAAGTGAGCACTACAAACACAAGCCTCTTTGATCTTTGCATTGTCCCAGTCTGCACGTTTAATTGCTTGCAGCCACAGATGTTGTATTTTTTGTTTTTGAGATTCTGGAGGAATCCCGAAAAACGTAACGGCAGACCTGGTGCGATTTTCACCGCCCACAACGCAAGAAGGCATTTTTGACGATACCGAATAATACGCAACTCAACCTGCTGTAATGACTTTTCTGACCTCCACATACGCAGTGGGAACCGCCTGTGACGTGAACTGTGAAGGGGTCTATAGACTTATTACTATCACACCTGCTGTTCATTATTCATTACTGCCTCACCTGTTTCTCATTATTATCTGGACTATTTAAACGCTGTTTATTGTCTCTCTCATTGCAAAGTCTTTTTAGCTGTTTACTGCAATTGCAAGCATTAATATTTCACTTTGGTTTCCATCTCTGCCTGTTTATTGGATTATCCTGTTCTTCCCTACTGAAAAATCCAGCTAAGACCAGCATAAGCTGGTGAGCTGGTTTTAGCTGGTCCCCAGCTTGGTTTTAGCTGGTTTTGCTGGTGTGGGAAGCTGGTTTTGCTGGTGTAGCAAGCTGGTCTAGGTGTGTTTTGGTCACATTTTAAGCTGGTCTAGCTGGACTTAGCTGGTCATGCTGGAATACCAGCTGTCCCACCAGCATGACCAGCTTTGTCAGACTGGGAGGACCAGCGTAAACCACCTTAAACCAGCTGAAGCCAGCTACCAGCTTATGCTGGTTTTAGCTGGATTTTTCAGTAGGGTTGTTTTGCCCTTGTCTGTTTTGGTTGCTTATCTTTAGTTGCCTACGTGTGAATGACCTTTTGCCAGTCTCGTGGATTTATGTTTGTGGATTTACCCCTTAAAAAACCTGCACTTGAATTCTCAAGTCTGGGAGCAGTCCATTACAGCTCCCATGCCATTGTTTTCTACCGTTTGGCTATTGAAACGGAAGTCTTGCACAAAGAAAATACGTCACATCACTTACTTCCACGTATGAAAATAAGGTGAATAAATGACATAATAAATTAGTAGTCTGAGTCATCCAGTCATCTTGTTGACTTTCTGGTAGAAACAGAAGGGTCTGTTTACATGTGTACAAAGTATTGCATGCATGGTTTGTTGACTATCATATGTCAATTAAAACTGAGTATGACATCTTATTAACCCATTCAGAGTTTGGCACCCGAGCAGTGAAGTTGTGTGCATATTTGACTGAATTACCTTGAAATGCTTTTACTTACTTATCAGCAAGGGCACCAAAGAGCACAGCGCCAACCAGGAGTCCAGACATATAAATAGAAGAGCCTATGTTGTTTAATGTGGCGTTTTCACACACAAGATTCCACTGTAATATAGAATGACAGAGAATAGGTTTAAAAAGCTGCTTCTTGGTAGCTTGTTTATTGCTAAATTAATAAATAGCAGGCCTAACCAGCCTTGTTTATTTTTGATAACAAGGTAAATAAATGACAAGTAATTTACCTTGGTTCATAGATCATATCTAATGCGTATCAACTACGCTGAGCTAACATTACTGTGTAAAATTAATGTTACTAATAGGTCAATTACAGACATTGAGTCTTGACTATTCTTGGCTAATTTGAGACATTTTTGAGTTTTCTTATGAAATTCTGTAGAAGATCAGTGTGGGATTACTTTGGTCTTTTGTTCATATGAAGAATCTAAGAGGCAGAATATTTACGCAAAAGCTTCCCTCTACTTTCCAATAAATCTCATTTTTGTTTGGGAGAAACAAATGATATATCCAATATCTTATTTTTTATTTATGGGTTTGGCCAAGTTACTGTCTGTGTCCGAAATCCCTATACCCTTAAATAGTACACTACTTGAGGGGACATCCATTTTTAGTGGTGTCCAAAATCAAAATGGACATTAATGACTGCACTCATTTAACCCCACAATGCATGAGTGTACAACCGATGTACACTCAAAGCTAGCTACTCATCCACTGAGGCTCGCGACAAAGAAATTCTGACGTTTGGCGCCCACACTTGTAGCACTTCCAGTGAGCTTAAGTGTCCGAATTCACTCACTCGTTTTCATTCTCTCTTTCTAGTGAACTATATTAATGGACTGAGGTGAATGAGGGCATTTCGAACATAGCTACTGTCTCTGCTTCCTCTTTGGCTTCTTACCTTCACCTCATCTACTGTAGGCAGCTGCATAGCAGAGCTATATAAAATGGTTAGGCCCCTGTAGTGAAGCTTTGCAAGGTGTTTTTAAATCAAAGCAGGTTCTCTTAGATAGCCCATTACTCCTGCTCAGTGGTGTAGTCTAGATTTTTGTAGTGAGTATACTGTGATTTTTCCCTCTCACCCTTATGCTCACTCGTCCCAGCGCAACACACCACCACACTTACAGATGTATACAGTATGGATCTTCATGTAACAGAGCATTCTGAAAGTGTACTCATAAACACATAAACTGAATGTGTTATCAACATGTCAGTTTATTATAAGAAAAAAAAGAGTTTAACAGCCAATGGGTTTACAGCTGGGGAAACTGGACTGATTTTTAGACTGGTTTAGTGTTAATCAACATCTAACTCGGGGCCAAAACTTACTCAACTGTTAATTAAAATTAAATAAACTGTTTACAATCTTCAATCCATGGCTAACACATGCATTGAAGAAGAAAAATATCCACTCTTTCAATAGCTATACACTGCAAAATTTTTCATTGTGAATTCACAGTAAATAAATGGTTAAATTTTGCATGACTTTCACAGCAAGGATTACAGAAATATACTGTGAAACGACTCACAGCAATTTACTGTGATGTTATATCTGTGATATTACAATGCATTGATGTAAAAGCACAACTGTATACTGTAACTTCACAGCTTCAATGGCAAAGCAATTACTGTGATATTACAATACATTACTGGGGAATTACAATCTTTTGCTGTTCATCGTTACAACAAGGCCATGTACTATTACAGTGTGTACTGTGAAAGTAATGTACATGTTGACAATAATTTACTGTGAAAAGAAACGTTTGATTAGTAAATGAATTAGGTGATGATTTTTTACCATTATGTACCAACCACCACAGAATTACAATATTAACTTTACGTTACTGTGGTGTATTAACACGAAGTTAACACAACCAGGGAAAAAACTAGCAAGCAAAGAGTCAAGGGTCAAGAGTCCAACTAAAACAACCACTAATCACAATAATGGTGACTTAAAATGAAACAAAACATCAACATCTAAACCTAATAAATGAATTGTGTTTTCTACAGCAATATATTTACTGAACATTCAGAAATAATATTTTATAAAAAAATAAAATGCAATGTTTCTCTATCATTTACATAACAATCAAACAATTCAATATAATAAACAGCTGTTGTTTTAAACATTGTGTGAACATTAAAACATGACATTGTCATAACGTTTAAAAATGGTAAAATGTAACATTACTCTAACGTTCAAACAACACAAAAACATTCTTAGAACGTCAAGAAAACTGGACACTTTTTATGTTGGCAGAAAGTTTTTGGGAACCTTTGGAACTTTCAGGGAACGTTCTTAGAACTTTTTTTCTGTTAGCTGGGTTCATCTACATTAACGTGACATATTTTTTAAAAATAAATATATATATTTTTCTGATTCCATATTTATTGTAATAAGTCAGACTACGTCCATGTTTTTATACAGTCTATGGTTCAAAACAGTTTGGTTATGTCATGTGACTTCCAGGACCCTGTCCCGGGTCCAAAATTTCTTATTTTGACTTAATATAAAATATTCTTTTAATTTTTAATGGTCTGTCATGGACCCCAGTAACACATATGAGATACTGTTTGAAAGCTTAGTCTCTCTACTTTCTCACTCTAAAAACAAACGGTGCTATATAGCACCAAAAGTGGTTCTCTGCTCGCAATCACAGAAGAACCGCTCCCAGTGCCATACAGCACCAGTGAAGCACCGGTGAAGCACCTGTGCAGAACCATATAGTGCTATGTAGAACCAAATGTGGTGCTATAGTGGTGCTATATGGCCCCTATATGGTTCTACACAGGTGCTTCACCGGTGCTATATGGCACTAAAAACGGTTCTTCTATGGTTACAATTCAAATCAACAGTTTTGGTGCTATATAGCACCGTTTGTTTGCATCACTTTGAGATATCTTTCACTGTAAGTTTTTTTTGTTTTAGGTCCTACTCTAAAAAATTAGTCCATTCACAGCATTTTCTTTGGTTTTGTGCATGAATTATCCCTTGCTATTTATTATATGTGCAAAACAAAAAATTTATATTTATATGAAACATTTATTTTCACACCCTTCAGTAAAAGGAGAATAACTTTTGAATGCGACATGCTAAAGAGTTCATTCTTTTTTTGGGTGTTTACTGTCTGCTGCTGCTAACAACCAGAACTGCAGTCTGCTAGAGCACCCAGAACCAGAGTTATACACTATCAAAGGCAGTGTTTACAACATAAAAAAGAAAATTTTGTTTCATCATATGAAATATTTCTTTAAAATGATATAAGGATATTGCATTTATTCCACTGTATGTGGTTATGGGGACACTTCAAATGTTTTTAGGCAGAAATCAGTTGGAGTAAAATAACTTTGGAAAAAAAATCATTTTCCCTCTGTAAGCTGACAATTGCTGGAATCAAACAAAACTGTCTGCAGGTAGCTGGAGCACCCAGGTCCAGAGTTATACACTTTCAAATAAAAACTTTAAAAAAAAAACATCAAAAAGCGCCTATTCATTTTTGTGTTTATTAGAGGACTGACAACACATACAACCATGTTTAGCACTTTCAACAGTGTTTTATGTAATTTCAAAGGGTTTCCTATAAAATGATACCAAACTTTTGTATGTAAACCTCTGCATGTGGGTATGGGAAGCTTTTGAAATTGGGTAGGCCAAAACCTGGCGAAAATCCCCAAAATAGCTTCAGGGTGGAAGAGGTTAAATACAATATTTCACTGTAATAATACAGTTTAATGCTGTGAAATCCTTAATTTTTTTACTGTGTTGCTGTGATATTACAGACCTTTTATAACAGCAGATTTTAGATTGCAAGATTTTACTGTAAAATAAGAGTTAAATGCTGTAAAATCCAAGGATACTATAGTTTTCACAGGTATTCATTGGGATATTACAGGGAAACTTAATTACAACAAGTTATGGTAAAATAACACTGTTAATGATTGTAAAATGCTGGTAATTTCTAACAGTGTATTATCTGACAACTATTGATAACATTACCATGTGTAATTTAATGGTGTAAATGTTTTTAATTAATACACATTTAAGATGACTATGAATTAACTCTTAACTTATAGTCATTGATATAAAAAGCTTCTTTTTTTGCATATAATACAAGCATTGTCTAAAAATGAAAATAGGCTTTTACTTTTATTATTACAAGACCATCATATAGCCTAATATTAGACATCAAAACCAAAGTGAAGAAAATTATCTTTAATTTGCAAGTCTGAACTGAACATCAACGCAGACATGAATTTCCTCACAGAAGTTTAAGATCATATACATCTTGAACGTAGATATATAAATGAACACAGAGAAGGGAAGTTTAACACTGTGAAGCACAAGCAAACATGCTGAAGGGAGCTAAAAACCATCAAGATATAATCACGGACTTATTTTATTGCACTTGAAACCTTACCTCCAGATAAAGTAATAAACTGGACTGATGATTTAAATGTTGTTTACTCACATGTGCGTTGTTAACTCTCGGATTTCATGTTGTGCACTGCTCCACTCGTTCACTTCTCCACATGGACAATTCCTGTTTGTTTACAGTGTCACGTGAGCAGCTACACTGCAGGTTCGAGTTCATTTGGCGCTAAGCAGACCTCTTGGTGATGTCAAAGTACCGCGAGAGCGATTCAAAGCAGATTTCTCCATGTGATAAATGCAATCGCTCTCGCGGTACTTTGCTGTCACTCGCCTGTGGGTTCATCTGGTGCCACACCAGTCTGCTCCCCAGTCACTCTACACTGCAAAATCCCGGGAGTTGAGTTGACACTGCTCGGTGTTTGTATGGGTCCACTCTCCAGTGTTGGAGAGGTAGCACCGGAGAGAGTTGAGATCTGCAGTCTGTGACTTTCTCCTCTCTATCACCATCTCTGTTTGAAACCTGAAATTGCATTTTACATCTTGCTTGTAGAGTTGTTTTCTTGGCTTGGGTTTGGATGTTGGCTGTTTCATTTGGAGTCGCCATTGTTGTGATCAGTGGTTGTTTTGGTTGGACTTGACTCTTGACTGTTAGCTTGTTAGTTTTTTTCTAACTGCTGTATCTTAGTGTGTTTAAAGCACATTAGTTATAGCAAAGCAAAAAACATTTGCATAACTGAATATAGATGGTTGATATACAATGTCAAACATAAACATTTAAATGAAAAGATTTATTAATATAGATATCCTCACTCATCAAAAGCATCTTATTCTGTTAACAATGAAATGCTACAGTTTAAAGGTCCAGAACTCTCATAGCAGTTTGTTATTCTGAAGGATTTTGATAGTGTGCACAAAAACATTAACCACTTAACAATGTAGATACACAGACATCAAGAATCAGAGTATTAATCTCAACAATGGTGACAAAGAATATGGTAAATAAGTTCATTATTTATTCATGCCACAGTGCATTCTGGGAGTCCTGGATGAGATTTGTAATTTGTGGATACCCAGCATGCATTGCAGCATGAAGCTTTTCATTTTATTGTCACCATCATTGTGATTCATACTCTGATTCTTGATGTTTGTGTGTCTACATTATGCAGCAGTTAATTTGTAAGTGACAGTGTTTACAAATGGTTCAGAATGAAATACTGCTTTGAGATGGCTGGATCATTCTACAGTATCATATTTTTGACAGAAATAAGTACTTCTAGTAAGAGATCACTGAAGAAATCATTTTTAAAGAGAGTGTTATTTGTAAGTATATCCTAACAACCATTATAATCATAGAAAAACATTAGTGTCTCCTCTTTAGCCACACCAAACATGTTTTAAACACATGTAATTATAGCAGCCAAAAAAGCTGAAAAGCTAAGCCTAAGGGCGCACTCACATTATCCAAACCAAACCAAACCATGCCCCAGCACGATTGTCACCCCTCCCTACTCCCCCATGGTGCACACACTCACACTGTACTTTTTATCAATCCGAGTCCGGGCGCGCTTTCGTCATTAAAATGCGATTGTTTTGAAAAAAGCAGGAAGTAAAGCTCTCTCTTAACACTGGAACCCACCGTAATGATAAGTCTGGGTTTTTTATTCGGAGTCGTTTGGTGCGCGATTACAGACAGCCTTCTCACATGTCATCATATTGCTTAGTTGATCTGTCACGTGCGCAGCCCGGACATTCACGTAACCCCGCTGCGCGCATCAAAAGGTTTTTACGGCGGCAGATGAAGGTGAGTGGTCGCGCAGCTGATGTCTTCACCTTTTGAATCGCGCTCAGGCGCGAATGCGCTCACACCACAGCCTTCCGCGCCTGAGCCCAAGTGAACCGCGCTCCGGCCCACCTCTGCAACCCGTCCGTGGCGCGATTAACCAATCCGCGCCCGGGCGCAGAACAGAGCGATCACACTTGTCAAACAAACCAGGCTTTGGGGGTCAAACGCGCCCGAGCGCGGTTTGGTTTGGATAGTGTGAGTGCGCCCCAAGACTCAAGAGTCCAATCAAAACAACCACTGATCACAACAATGGTGACTCCAAATGAAACAGCCAACATCCAATCAAGAAAATATCTCTACAAGTAAGATGTAAAATGCAATTTCAGTTTTCAAACAGAGATGGTGATAGAGAGGATAAAGTCACAGATTGTAGCTTTTATATCTCTCTGGTGTTACTTTTTTAACACTCTGGAGAGTGGACCTTTATAAACACTGAGCAGTGTTAATTTAACTCCCGGGATTTTGCAGTGTATAGCGCCGGTATAGTATTAATTTGATTTCATACGCCGATCGGATCCCGCAGTTCGGCAGGAAGTCAAACACACCAAATATATAGCCTATGTATATCCATTTCAACCCGCTAAAGTAATAAGTGTAGCATGCTAATGGTTAGTG
Organism: Misgurnus anguillicaudatus; assembly: GCF_027580225.2. Classification (NCBI taxonomy): domain Eukaryota; kingdom Metazoa; phylum Chordata; class Actinopteri; order Cypriniformes; family Cobitidae; genus Misgurnus; species Misgurnus anguillicaudatus. Next base: position 2,640,917 of record NC_073354.2, on the reverse strand, counting down.
CTTCACATCTAAATTATGACTTAAAGTTTGAAATGTCACAAAATCATGCTGTTACGCATCCTGACGCTATTTTTAGTGGGTATACAGAAATCCTTGACAATTCCTAGTGGGTATACGCCGTAGTCCTGCGTATCACGTAGACTACACCACTGCTCCTGCTCTAACACTTTTCATATCATCCGGTCACATCCAGCAAATGAAAGTTTCATTGGCCTGTTTCACAGTCTTGTAAGCTACACCTCTTCAATGAAACCGTTCAAGATGCCTCACCACAAGGCCTAAAACAAATGTTTGTCCTCCTACTGATTATTCACTAGTTTTAGGAGCCACACAGTTACACTGCTGGACTGCAACCCAAACTTATGACACTGTCAAAGCTTCATTGGATTTGCATTTACTCATTTTGCAGGTGTGAAAGACGGTTTTTATTCAAAGCAATTTGCAAACGAGGAAACACTTTAAAATCAGGTAGTAATAAGACCCAATAATAAAAGTAGGGCAAAGGTCTTCAACTCTACACCTAGGGGGCAACTATCCTGCAGAGGTCATTTCTCAATACCAAGAATGCAAAGTTCTGAATTACGTCCTTTGTAGTAGGGACATGGCAAGTTCAGACTCGGGAGTACGAACACCCGAGGACAGGAGAACACAGTTTGGTAATATTGCAAATGGAACAGCCCAGTAGGACTACTTAAGATCATAATTCAGTCTAACTAATATGTGCAGCACTTGCTATTCTTATTTTAAAGTATTTTTACAATAAAACAAAAAATATAAATTGCAACGCTGCTTGTGTTTGTTTTCATTTGGAAAATATAAATATGTGGTTCAGGCAACATGTGCATACGATGATGAGCTTCAATGTATTTATTACAAAATGAAATATGATAAAAAACACAACCTTTTTAATTTAATAGTACAAAACTTTGTACAACATTAAAGTTAAAATTACAAGATTATATAGAAAATATATGTGATTAAAGTTTTGAAACTTAATTCTAACCTCAGTTAAAACGATATAACAAATATCAGACTTCATATGAATAAGAAAGAGAAATAAATAGATAAATAAATAGAAATAAATAGAATATCAGAATTGCGATCAATACGGCCTCATACTGTACTGTGGTTAATCAGATCTCATTACAACAACCTCAAAAAAATGTATCATTCTCTCAGAATTTAACAATTCATATAACAAAAACCAAAACATCAACTTGCAGCCTTGACACGCTCCCCGCATCCTTTCCCAAAAAGGTAGAAACTGACCTCTTAAATATAGTAAATAACTCTCTGCTCACAGGCACTTTTCCAGACTCGCTAAAAACAGCAGTTGTTAAACCTCTTCAAATGGCTAGACAAAATCTAGACAATTTTCAATCTGGTTTCCATCAACATCACAGCACAGAGACAGTGATCATAAAGTTAATAAATTATATTCAATTCAACTCTGATTCAAGTAAAATATACGTGCTGGTGCTACTAGATCTTAGTGCTGCCTTTGACACACAATAGATCATACTCTTACATAGACTGGAAAACTGAGTAGGGCAATCTGGGATGGTCCTCAAATAGTTTGTCACGAGGTTACTATGTCAACATCGGTAAGCATAAATCTGAGTGGACATCTATAGGCCACTTCGCACTGTTCAGACAACTACCAACTCCAACAGATACCAACAGACACCCAAATTCTAAAGTCTCATTTACTTTGATCCAACAACTGCCAACAGGGGTTTCACACTGGTCAGACAGACACCAACAGACGCGTCTATTGGAGTCTGTCTGACCAGTGCGAATTAGCCTTGAAGGCGGGGTCCACGATGTTTGAAAAACGCGTTGGAAAAGGAGACGGGCCGACTACCAAAACACACTTATAGCCAATCAAATCAAATCAAATGCCGGGTTGCGTATGTGTGGGGCGGGTCTATCAACAGAAGGTCCAGATTCTATTGGGGTAGGGGCGTGTTTGTTTGGGTGATTTCAAATATCAACATTGGCTTTCAAACATCGTGGACTCCGCCCCCAAGACATGTGGAGTGCAAATCCTGTATGTCTTTATAGGATAACAGTGGTGGATGATCTCATTATCCTTTCCATGATAAAGAAAAACCCCTTTACCACCTTTTGTGCAATATGCCACACCTGTGATGTGAATGGATTATCTTGGCAAATGAGAAGTGTTCACTTACACAGATTTAGACAGATTTGTGAACAATATTTGAAAGAAATAGACCTTTTGTGTACATAGAGAAAGTCTTAGACCTTTGAGTTCAGCTCATGATACAGTGTTGCATTTATACTTTTGTTAAGTGTATTATTATTATCTGTAATTTGAGTATTATCTGCTAATAGAGCTTATTATTTGAGAGTAAATTTTTTTTGCACCTATCTTCATATGTTTTTTAAAGACAGTCTCCCTTTAAAGTCCTGCTCTGGCCACCTTAGCAGACATATACAAATGAAATCACATGAAACAGATCAAGTTTTGTTGTGGCAGTTGAAGGATTCTACCTTAGATCCTCACGTGCAGAATGTTTTTATTATTGTGTTTTTTTTTAGTTTATTTCTAATCATTTATTTACATAATAATTTTTTAATCATTAGTTATCCATATAATTGGTTATTTGATTATCCAATATTATTTTATCATTATCAATTTCATTATTATAATTTTTATCATTACATTATTACTCATTTATCCATTCATTTATTAATTCATTAATTTATTCATTATATTTCTATATTTTATTATATTATTCATTCATTCATTATATTTCTATGTTTCATATGTCTTATTGATTTTTATTGTTCCGTCTTATAGTGGTCTCACATTTGTGAAGTTTCACGAGCTGTCCTGCCTCTTTATAAACAGAGATAGATAAAGAGAATGTTTATGGAAGCTCAAGGTTTGTGGGATGTTGCTATTAAGCATTTTGGTATAACAGTGCATGTCAAATTCATGCTGGTTAGACGAGGGTTAAACAAGGTTTGAACATTGAGACATATGCAACTGAAGCTGTTCATCAATAAAACTCTGTTCTATTTTATCATCTAAACCTGAGAATCGAAGCGAATCCCTTGGATTTTTGTCACTTTGTCTAAATGTAGAAATTGAAAAGTGAAAATGCAAAATCAAGACAAACATAACAGGGATAAAAAGTTATGGAGGGAAAGCTGATGGGGTTAAAAGATAGATAGTCAAAAGTTAAAAGCTCAGTTTGAAAATAAACAAAAATCTAAAACAACTAATGTTTGAGTTACAACTTTTTGTTGATCAAAAGCAAGTTACGCCAGATTTAAAGGCATGGGACACTGGTAGTGACATCGATGCGACCACAGATTCAGATTTTGACACAGACAATGATGTTTGTAAAAGGGTAAATCATGTCCTTACTGAGTTCAGATGAGTATTTTGGTTTTGCTATGCTGTGCTTGGCAATGAAGATCTGCTTTTGCAAATGTCAGTTAGTATACCATCATATATGCCATTTAATGTACAATGTTTAAGGAAGTTGCTTTTCGAAATTTGCCATGTATAAACATAACAGTTAAGGGACAGGATTATAAGTTTGTGGTTGAATTCTTCCAAATTAGTGTTAGGATTACAGCTGCTATCAACTGTCTGATAAAAGGACTATTTCATTAAGCTCCACAGGGGGCGTACAACCACTCAATATATTTCTAAAACTTTGATGGGTGAAATAAAGGGTAAAGTGTTTGCACCCTCAATCTTTAATTTTACAAACAAAATATGCCCAGTAAATATATGTTCAGATACAAATGGTGTGTGTGAAAGACAGGGTGCTTTCTTGTTTTGTTTTTCTCAGAACTGTTAAAGCAAGTGTATGATTGGAATTAGGAAATGTTAAGATCCAAGATCAGTTTTAACTGTTTGGAAGCTCTGAAAGAGATTTATTTTTCTTTATTGGTCAGAGATGGCTTCAGCATAGTTTCAGTCAATCTGTCATGAGCAGACAGAAAAAGTTTGAAGAAGTTCTTGGTGAAACTTTAAGTAGTGAACGTTTAACTGACGATAGAGCTGAAAGAGATGTATGGAAAAACCTTATGGTTTAGGTACAACAGTAAGTAGTTTGGAATGAAATTGCAAGTTGTAAACGAATGATAAATGAAAGTGTTGAGAATCAGACTGAACGTTTGTGTGAGCGAAGGAGGGGGTTGTGAGGCGCTGTATCTGTTCTATTTTATCATCTAAACCTTCGTCTCATGTCCTCTGCTTGTGCTTTTCTCTAGCAACGATTGATCCACCTCTTAACTGACAGAAGCCTTTTCAAGAAAAATGCCAGTTTTATAATGGCCCATTTTTTCTCATGGCCCAATTTAACTGATATCACAATCTATAGCAGAAGCGAAAGTAGAAAAGCATTGCAAAAACAAATAAAGACACATATTTGCCTGTTGCTGAGAGTGTCACAAACCTGAGCTTTATATGCATATTATATAACAAAATAATCACATTCTCTCAAAAAGAGGCACTTACCTCTGTGACAATAGTACTAAGAAAGACTTCTTTGCTGAACTCCCACCCTCCATTGCAACTCCCTGAGGTCATTAAGTGCTCATTTATCGGTATGTTGGCATCACTGTGATTAAGCTGGGACAGTTGCCCATCCTGAAAGGTGGGACAGATCTCCTCAGAAGCATTACTGAAATTAAGGCCCACCCATGAGCCACCACCATCACCCAGTAGCTGGGAAGATTTGCACAGATGTGGGGGCACAGCCCCAGTGAAGACAGTCACCAACATGTGGAATGCTAGGAAGATTTGAGGGAGACAGATCCACACATAAAGTGTTTTCTGGAAGCGTCCAAACCCACCGATCCGGTTCAGGACTTTGTCAAAACTCATCCTGGCTGTTTTTGAAAGCCACTTAACAAATTATTCCAATAGACACAGCTGGGGATGTATGTCTGTAATGATATTATAATGTGTTATTAAATCTTAGACATGGAATGTCTAGCGTAGGTCTTCTCACACCTGTAGAAGAGAGAAAGAGAAACAGTGCAGGCTGCTGCTGAGTCCTCCCCGTTTAGATTGAAGAAAATATTTTTGAAGAAAATATAGGAAGGGAAGTGCTGGGAGTGACTCAGATATCTAAAGTTAAAAAGTGAGCAGTGGGGGAGGGGCTAGTGAGAATGAAAGGAGGGAGCATGTAAAATAGTGGGAGGAGCTTATGCCACAACTAACCTTGTTTACTTTAATGCTCTTTCCCTATCAGGGGCCCGTACCATGAAAATGGTTAAACAAACTCAGTGTTACAGGATTAGTTTCAGGTTGACAAAACCAAGCCAATGTGCAGGCCTTGTTGGTAAAAGCTATTTTCATGGTACCCAAAACCCAGGATTTGCACAAACTAATTCTAAACAAAGCTGGCTAACCAACTAAACCAGCTTCATGGTATAGGCCCCAGCATTACAAACTTACCCTCTAATTATGTTGGCTTGACAAAGCCAACATACTGTTGTTGTATAAGCTTATTATTATGTTGGCTTGAAAAAGCCAACATACTGTTATTGCTTGTCACGACACGAATAAGGCAGAACAGACAGGGTTGTAAACACAAAAGGAAGTTTTATTTAAATTAACACAGAAAACAAAACCCACGAGGGGGTAAAACAAGGCAATAAATGGACAGAAGGGTAACATAAAACTAAATAACAAACTTACTAAACTAACCACAAAGAATAATCTTTGGCTGGACAGGAATACGAATCACAGGGAGAACACACGTAATCTGAACAAACAATCGAGTGCAAGACAGAGAACACGAGGGCATAATAAAGGGAACAAATCAGGATGGGAACAGGTGGAAATCATTAAACAATCAAAGCAGGAGAACACAACGGAGCGGGGTAAAAGTGACGAGACACTGGAAACACGTGGCAAAAAACACATAATATGAAGCCACGTGTCCCCACACAGAACATTGTACTGTCAGGACCTTGCCATACAGAATGAGACCTGAATCAAACACAAGGGTCTGGCAAGACTCTGACATTGCTACACTGTTAGCCCTGAGTTAACTTTTAGTTAAAAAGTGTAATGCAACATACTTATATTTTTTTAAGATTTAGTGCTGTACTTTAAAAATGTAAGTAAATTCTACTACCCCAGCAGGCATAGTTGAATGTAGTGAAAACTTTATGTGTTAAAAAAAGTCTTCGACTGACCACGCCCCACTTCCCCATTGCTGGCGAGTTTGGACGATGCCAATTTGTGGTCCCAGCTAAATTAAGTTGTTGGTAAGTATTTTTGTCTATTTTGCACAGTTACGAGTGTTTTAAAACTCACATCTTAAGTATGTTTCGATATTATACACACGCGTCCCGCTTTAACAACTTAAATATGACAGGCTTTTTGACAGAAAGGCAAAGCCATGACATTGCCTGATCACTTGTAATATCCTCTTATCAAACTGGTAATTTAGGGTAACGTTAGGGTATTAATTGATCAAGAACTGTTGTCCGAGCACACAAAACACGAGTCAGACAGGTGGTATTTGAACGTGCAACTATTTTTAAGCGAGTAAAGTTAGACGGTCTTGTTTAACCCCTGCGAGTTTGAAACAATCTTCGTCTTTCTTGTCTGTGTATTTTTGCTGTGTCGTCGAAAGGTGGTTTTCGCGTAGAAAACATATTTTAACAGATTCTTGTATTTTCAGGTGTAACGTTAAGTTCGGTGGTTTACATTTTTTACTGGCTTGCTACCGACACTGTCCCGTTTTACCCATTCAAGTTCGACGTGCAAGCTGTGGTCTAGTTGGGCAGAGAGCAATCTGGTGAGTAAATCTATGTGAAGTCAGTTTATTAAAAGTAGTGTCAACAGATAAATGTTCTAAGAATGTTCCCAATGACGCTCTGTCAGCACAGAACGTGTCCAGCCTCCCCGACGTTCCAAGAACATCCCTGGGCTGTCCGAACGTCAAAGGGACCCCATACTCCAACATCTTTAAAAGTTATGACAATGTCATGCTTTAATGTTCACACACTGTTTAAAACAACTTTTTTCTATATTGACTTTTTTGCTCGTTATGTAGCATTTTATTCTTTTAAAACTGTTATAAACATTATTTTTGAATGTTCTTAAAAAAAGATTGCTGTAGAAAACACAATTCACTTATTAGGTTTAAATGTTGATGTTTTGCTTCATTTTAAGTCATCATTGTGGTGATTAGTGTTTGTTTTATTTGGACTCTTGACCCTTGATGTTATGATTGTTTTTTTCCTTTGTTGCACTGAAAAAAATGATTCGTTGAATTAAATCACATTTTTTAAGGTAAGTGGTTGCAATCAATTTATTTAAGCTACATTTAAACACAAGTTTTATATTTTATTTTACGTTACTAATCTTTTTTGTTTAAATGTAGCTTAAATAAATTGATTGCAACCACTTACCTTAAAAAATTTGATTCAATTCAATGAATCATTTCTTTCAGTGTGCATTAACTATGTGTGTATAAAAACATCTGTTATGTTAATCAAACATTATTGGTGTAATTCTGCGGTGGCTGGTACATAATGGTAAAGATCATCATTTAATTAATTGATTTACTCACTCAAACAAAAGTTTCTTTTCTGTCAATAATGTATAAGATCCAGAACCTTCACAGCAGCTTGTCATTAATGATTTTTTATAAACAATGGACAAAAATTAACCGCTGTACACTTGGGACACAGAAACATCAAGAATCAGAGAATCAATCTCAACCATGGCGACAAAGAAAATTGTAAAAAGTTCATTATTTATCCATGCCGAAGTGCATGCTGGGAGTCCTGCATGATATTTGTACTTTGATACCCAGCAAGTTTTTCATTTAATTGTCACCATGGTTGAGATTCACACTCTGATTCATACTGTTTGTATGTCCCAAATATACCACAGTTAATTTTTGTCCACAGTTTCCAACACTCCTTAATGACAAACTGCTGTGAACGTGCTGGATCTCATAAACATTACTGACAGAAATTTTGATCAGTAAAACAATTAATTAGATGATGATTTTTTTTTACCATTATGTACAAACCACTACAGAATAACACCAACTTTACATTACTATAACAAACATACACACATAGTTAACGCAAGAGGAAAAACTAGCAATCGCAACATCAAGGGTCCAGAGTCCAACAAAAACAAACACCCATCAGAACAATGGTGACTCAAAATGAAACAAAACATCAACATTCAAACCCAACAAGTGAACTGTGCTCCCCACCGCAATCCTCCCCGAGAACAATCAAAAAACAATGTCTATAACAGCTTCAAAAAAACAAAATGCAATCTGTCTCTACTCTCTATCATTTACATAACAAGCAAAACAAGTCAATATAGAAAACAGTTGTTTTAAACAGTGTGTACATAAACACGTGACATTGTCATTTAAAAATTGTAGAATATAACATCCCTTTAACGTTCAGACCACCCAGAAAAGTTCTTAGAATGTCAACAAAACTGGACACTTTCTATGTTGGCAGAACGTTTTTGGGGACATTGGGAAATGTCAAGAAATATTATTTCAGAATCTTCTTTGAGAGAACAAACTTTTCTCTGTTTGCTGGGGTAGACACAAGTGGACATATAACAATACTTCTTTTGTGTTTCAGGTGGCAAGAAGAGATGCATTGGAAGTGTAAGTACTGTTCTTTTAACTGTGAAAAAAGATCACAGCTATTTAAACATTATAGACTAAAACATGGTAGTTATGCTAGAAATTAGCCATTTCCATGTTTACATCAGGAATGTCAATGCACATTTAAATCATTTAATGCCTTAAAAGAGCACTTATCCAAAATTCACCCCAAACTGTCTTGTCAGCAGCCAAGTGATGCACCAGTTAAGTTTAACTGTTAAGTAAGCAATAAGGTACGAGAGGCTTTGCTGTATCGTGAATAAGTAACGGCTAAAGGGCGTTGTTAGGCACGACGCGAAGCACTTGCCTCGAGTACCTTATTGCTTTTATAAAACAGTTACTACACAATATTAAAGTAAAAAAAATATTAGTGCAAATTTCATGAAGTTAAATCAATAAAAGCATTCCTTCCGCTAGAAAAAATAGTCCCTGACTGCGAACAACAACATGAAAGCTCAAATAAAAACAACAAACTGTTCTCAGACTTTGTCTCATTATATGTTTATGTGTTGCTAAGGGTGTTGCTAAGGGCGCAGTGATATTAAATAGAACCGTTGGGTGAAGCGGTCATAGCAGTGTTTTATCGTCAATAAAGCACACCTATTGACCAATCAGAACGGTTAGTTCCAATCCTTCATTCTGATTGGTCAATAGGTGTGCTTTATTCACAATAAAACACTACTATGACCGCTTCACCCAACGGTTCTATTTAATATCACTGCGCCCCTAGCAACACCCCCAGCAACACACAAACATACAATCAATAATCCGCTTCGCGTCGTGTCCAACAACGGCCCTCAGCCGCCACCCACTCACGATACAGCACAGCCTCCCGTACCCCACCGCTCACTTAATTCACCTGTGCACTGCACATTTAAAAGAAAATCATAAAGTCAAGTGCCCTTACAAAGACTGCAACTTTGAAAGCAGTGTCTACTCCACTTTCAGAGCGCACTTTCAAGTTACACAAGAAAAAGAGCTGGAAGCATGATTTCACAAGCTCTGACATTGATCTTGCCGAAGAGCAAATGTCACATGCTGATGATCTGGACGAGTTAGAAGTGCTGGGTCAAGAAACTAGTTATGATAACCTTCCTGATTTAGAAAATCAGCTTGAGCACAACTTGGCATCTCTAATGTTAAAGATGCAAATTGTTTTGCACATACCAGAAAGTTCTGTGCAAGAACAGCTTTGTCAAATTTATAAGCTGTCACAGCCACTTCTGTACAACAGAGTCAGGGTTGTGTTAAGTAAATATACTGACATGGATGAAAAGTTTGTAAAAGACATTACAAACGCTGTGTCAGAATTTTTGGACAAAGATGGTCCCCTAAGTACTGCTAAAAGAAGAGCAGCCTATGTACGCAGAGAATTTCCACTGGTAACCCCCATTGAATATGTTGTGGAGAAAGTGCAAAAACCACTTGCTTATGTTCCTATTCTTCCCATGCTACAGAAACATTTCCTACATTTAATTTAAAGCCCAAACACCACTATTTAGAACATTGCCCCGAGCTAATGAGGAAATTTGGGCCCCTGTGTGATGTTTGGACAATGCGCTTCGAGGGGAAGCACAAGTTCTTTAAAAGGTGTACAGAATGTACAGAATTTCAAAAATGTTGCAATGACATTTGCAACCAAACACCAGCAACCAGTCAGTTACCATCTTGATTGTAGTTAATTTTTCAAACCATCAGCTGAGATTTCAAAGGTCACTGCAATTTTGCTTGCATCTTTCCCCATGAATGTTCAGAGTAATCACTCAGAACATTCTGGATCAGTCTGGATCTGTTCTTGATCCATCGTCTGTCTGTTTAGATCAGTGGTTCTCAATCCTGTTCCTGGGGACCCCCTGCTCTGCACATTTTGTATGTATTCCTTATCTAACACACCTGACTCTTATCATCAGCTCATTAGATGAGAGCTCCATGAACTAAGCAAAGTGTGTCGGGTTGGAGAGACGTGCAGGGTGTGCAGAGCATGGGGTCCCCGGGGACAGGATTGAGAACCACTGGTTTAGATCAGGGGTGTCAAACTCAATTCCTGGAGGGCCAGTATCCCTGCATAGTTTAGATTCAGCCCTAATCAAAAACACCTGATGCGTTTAATCAAGGTCTTCAGGATTACTAGAAACTTCCAAACAGGTGTGTTGGAGCTGGTGGGAGCCAAACTCTGCAGGACACCGGCCCTCCAGCAACCGAGCCCGACACCCCCGGTCCAGATGGACGGACCTCAAAACCAAAGCAAAGTCATGTGAGTATGGACAGCTATGTGATAGTCTAATAAAGGACAGAATTGTTGTTGGCATTCGCGACGACGCACCCAGAGCCAGGCTACTGAGAGAAAATGATTTAGACCTGCATAAAACCATTCAAATGTGCCGCGCTGCCGAGGCGAGCCGCACGCAGCTCTCTCAGATTCAGGTTACAGCAGATGCAGATATTCACGCAGTGAGACAAACGCGAACAAGACACGGAACACAACTTAACGATCATCCAGGCACATCACGTCACATCATACGGAACTGTAAATACTGTGGAAGGGATCACAACACAGGTAAATGTCCAGCATACGGAGAAAACTGCAAAAGATGTGGGAAAAGGAATCATTTTGCTAGTAAATGCATGACAACCAGACACCAGAAAAATATTAATACTGTATCTGAAGAGACGGATTCAGAAAACGAATTATACGTGGATGCTGTAAATGGAAGAAATGGAGATGATTGGATGGTAACCATCAAACTGAATGGCCATAAAACAAAATTCAAGATAGACACGGGAGCTCAATGCAACATCATTCCACAATCAATACATGCTAAAGGTTGTTTCAAGATGGAGAAATCAAGAGCTAGATTGGTGACATAAGGAGGACAGTGTTTGAAGCCCAAGGGCAAATGCTTATCATTGGGTGAATACAAAGGCAAGTACTACGACATTGAATGTCAGATTATGGAGGAGGATACAGCCTTTACTAGGATTAAAAACATGCACACAGATGGGACATATCAAACGCATAGAGACAATTACATCACAACATAATGAAATTAAAGACCGTTATGCAGATGTTTTCACATTAAGATCAAGGCGGATGCTCAACCTGCCATACATGCACCTAGAAGAGTTCCAGTAGCTCTCAGGAACCTAGTAAAGGAAGAGCTGGAGCGGATGGAAAAATTAGGTGTCATTGAACGGGTGGTGGAGCCCAGAGCTTGGGTCAACAGTATGGTCACCATATTGAAACCAGGTAAGAAAAAAAGTCAGGATATGCATGGATCCCAAAGATTTAAATGCTGCAATTGAAAGAGAACATTACCCAATGACAACAATTGAGGAGGTGGTGTCAAGAAGACTGGTGCTAAACTATTACCACACTTGATGCACAGTCTGGGTACTGGCGAATAAAATTGGACAAAGAAAGTTCCAAATTATGCACTTTCAACAGCCCTTTCGGAAGATTTGCTTACAAAAGACTACCATTTGGAATCAATTGTGCTGGAGAGATGTTTCAAAGAATTATGTCACAAACATTTGAAGACTTAGAAGGGGTTGAAGTGATTGTGGATGATATACTAATCTGGGGAGAAAATGAGAAGCAACATAACGAGAGACTTGAAAAAGTTATGCAGCGCATCACAGAAAGGAATATAAAACTAAATCCAGACAAATGCACATCCAAAGCTAAGGATGTGAGCTACATGGGTCATTTGCTCACTGCGGATGGACTTAAACCAGACCTGGAAAAAGTGGCCGCCATCAGAAACATGCACAAACCACAGAACAAAACAGAATTACAATACCTTGGTATGGTCACATAGGAAAATTCCTACCACAAATGTCACAGCCCCTCTTAGACTCCTGTTGGAAAAGACAGCTGAATGGTGTTGGGAAGAAGCACATGACAACAGTTTTGAGAAATTACAAAGGATGGTCTCAGAAACTGTTACCCTCAAATATTATGATCCAGCAATGCCAGTGACACTCAGTGTAGATGCATCGAGCTGTGGGGTAGGTGCTGTGCTACTTCAAAACATCTGCCCTATAGCATTTGCTTCCAAAGCGTTCACTGAAACACAGAAGCATTGGGCACAAATTGAAAAAGAATTGGCAGCTATTGTATTTGGATGTGAAAAACTTCATCAGTACATATTCGGCAGACACTTTACAGTTGAAAATGATCATAAGCCTTTAGAAATGATCATGAAAAAACCCCTAGCTGACACTCCTCTCAGACTCCAAAAAATGCTCCCAAAACTCCAGAAATTCGACATGACGGTGACATTTAAAAAAGGAGCTCTACATAGCTGATGCCTTAAGCAGAAATTATCAGTCCCACACAGATGTTGACACAGGTGATGATGATATACAAGTGTGCACAGTATCTCTGCTGCCCATCGCACCATCACGGCTGTTGGAAATAAAGACAGAAACAAAAAATTATTCCATTTTGCCCATGATTATAAGTTTTGTCCTAAATGGCTGGCCTGAAGACAAGCGTGACTTACCGAACCAGGCAAAACCTTACTGGGATTATCGTGATGAACTAACTGTCGAAGATGACATACTCCTGAAAGGTAACCACATAGTCATTCCACAAAATAAACAAAAAAATCATGTTACACAAACTTCACACTAGTCACCAAGGCATTGAAAAGACAAAACGACTTGCAGGGGACATAATGTTCTGGCCTGGCATGTCAATGCAAATTGCTGACCTGATTTCCAAGTGCCCGGTATGCAATACATTCAGGAAAAGGAACTGCAAGGAGCCCATGATAGGGCATGCCATCCCACAGAGGCTGTGGCAAAAGGTAGGCTCTGATCTTTTTGAATTTGATTCGGAACAGTACTTTGTACTTGTGGATTATTATTCTAACTTCATCGAAGTGGAAAAGGTTAGAAACATCAAAAGCACAACCATCATAAACATCTGCAAGCAACAATCCGCTAGATACGATATACCTGAAGTGATGATAACAGATAATGGCCCAGCTTATGCATCAGCTGATTTTGTTCTTTTTAGTCAGTCATATGGATTCAAGCACATTACATCATCACCAAGGTACCCACAAAGTAATGGAAAAGCAGAAAAGGCTGTACAGGTTAAGTCAATACTCAAAAAAGCAAAGGAAGACAGACAAGACCCATACATCATGCTCCTGGACTACAGAAACACACCCCTGGAAAACCTTCCATCTCCAGTGCAATTATCTGTGGGGCATAGGACTCAAACACAGCTACCCGTGGCACGAGCACTGCTTAAGCCACAATGGATGACGGGCATACACCGACAACTAAAAATCAACCAGCTCAAAACAAAACGATACTATGACAGAGGTGCCAGACACATGCCAGATCTTAAGCCTGGTGAGTATGTGCGTGTACAGGAGAATGCACATTGGAAGCCAGCAAAGGTGGTTAAAGTATGTGAAGCACCGCGATCCTACATTGTAGAAAGTGATGGACAAAAACTCAGACGAAATAGAAGACATGTCATACAAACAAAGGAACAAGAAAAAGAAGGCATCACTTATGATTCAGAACAAGAGGGCATTACCCAATTGCAACCTACAAGAGAAGAGGAATGTAATGAACTTGAGATACAGTCAAAGGCAGTTACAGAGCCCGGTGTAAATGCCCAGGCTAGTACGACAGAACCAAGTCTAAAAGTCCAGTCCAACGTGACAGAGCCCAGCATCACAGAATCGAGATATCCCTAAAGAGTTCGTAAACAACCTATAAGATTAGACTTATGAACTGAAGTTTTTGGTGATGCACATTACTGGTAAATATTGTTTACAATTAAGTTGGTACTTGTTTCATTGGTTAGCAATATTGTCCCCAGTCATATATTCAATATGGTTATGTTACATTATTATTGAATTTTAGTAAAAAAAAGGGGAGATGTAATATGTACGTTGCCTACCAGGTGAGGTCGCCACCAGTTAAGACCTAACTGGAGAGCGCACCCAAATAAACACACATTGTTATTGACATACACGGAGTGCAGACTAGTTCATTACAGGCGTGACGTCTGAGGCTGAGACTACGTCATGATTGCCAGCTGTGATATCGTGTGATATGCGCATTCTGCGGGGGCGGGGTCTTGATTTTGCGTCTTTACTTCCTGCTCACTACTTCCATTCACCAATGGAAGAGAGCGAACAGGCGTTGTCCATTTTTTTTTACAGTCTATGGTTTGGACTGATTTATGCCCTGCACTTGGACTATCCGAAGAGTATGAAACAAACCTTCTATTTTATCCAGCAGGTATTTCTTAAAGGTGCAGTGTGTAGTTTTTAGAAGAATCTCTTGACAGAAATGCAAAATAATATATAAAACTATATTATCAGGGGTGTATAAAGACCTTTCATAATGAACCGTTATGTGTTTATTACCTTAGAATGAGATGTTTTTATCTACATACACGGAGGGTCCCCTTACATGGAAGTCGACATTTTGGGCCGCCATGTTTCTACAGAGAAGAATGCAGGTACGGATCGCTGGAAAGAGACAGAAAACACGCAAAACTCACACAGGAACGTAACAATAAATATCAATAAATAATTAAATAGAAAATAAATTAAATTACTAAAAATAAATAAATCGACAATTTAATAAATAGAAATAAATGAATTAATAATAAATGATTGTGTAAATCAAAAAAATACATAAATAAATAAATAAATAAATGTATCAAGTAAAAAACTGAATAAAT
Organism: Misgurnus anguillicaudatus; assembly: GCF_027580225.2. Taxonomy (NCBI): domain Eukaryota; kingdom Metazoa; phylum Chordata; class Actinopteri; order Cypriniformes; family Cobitidae; genus Misgurnus; species Misgurnus anguillicaudatus. The sequence goes on along the minus strand of NC_073354.2, from coordinate 2,625,548 downwards.
GTTTATAGATAGATAGATAGATAGATAGATAGATAGATAGATAGATAGATAGATAGATAGATAGATAGATAGATAGATAGATAGATAAAAACCATGCCAGCTTTTAGTCACAGCATTCATTCATAGAAAATGAAAAGTCTTTGCTAAATAGTGATAATAACAGATACGCAAAAATATTTGACAGCTTTGTAAAGAGTGCACGTTGTAATGGTGTTAACAACTGCTTATGATTTATGCAGTGTCTCGTTAACCCAGCCGCTGTCCTTTACAGAGGAGCAAACGAATGGGGGTGGGTTAAATTAACTAACTTTTGCCCTTGAAAGAACAGACCATGCAGCACATACGCACGTTCTTGCACGTGAATGGCGTCAAATCCCCTGCAACACAGGCAGCGCTCTGTTAATGACCGCTCCTCTGCCCCGTGCTGCTGTGGGCACTGAGCAAAAAGCCCAAAAGGAAGCCTCTGACCGCCCCCTGCCGGAGGAGGGGGGTAAAGACGAGACTGAGCGGATCCTCTGACTGGCGCACAGACGGAGAAAAGACAAACCAATGCAGAATCCGGAAAGCAAATGCGGCGAACGAAGTAAAAAGGAGAAAAGTGACAAAGACAAAAGCTTACAGCACCTGGTATTCCCAGGCGGTCTCCCATCCAAGTACTAACCAGGCCCGACCCTGCTTAGCTTCCGAGATCGGACGAGATCGGGCGTGCTCAGGGTGGTATGGCCGTAAGCGAGAGACGCTGTCAAAACGAGCCTCTTAAACAATGCCCATACGTGTATAAAAACTAAAAGATATTTAAATACATAGATTAATTAATTAATTAATTAATTAATTAAATAAATAAATAAACGTAAAGTAAAACATTAAAACTACATTAAATAAAAGTTACGACCCAGGGAAGCAGGGCAATGACAGGCATGTTTTATTAATGTTTTGTCCGGAGGAGTATGTGTTATGGACAAAGAAGACCCGGACGCAACAGACGTCTACGATGCCAAGTGGTTTATTATACACAAATACAGGTGCAGGGCTTAAGTCCAGTGAAAGGGGTAGTGGGAACAATATTTATTCATAGAAAGCGAACACGTGCACAGTTGTGAGGGGAGAAGGGACAAGAGCCGTGCCACATAAAACGCCAAGAAAATACCAGTACACACTCTAGCTATACGTAAGCTCTCCATCTACAAAAGAAAACAATTATAGATAAATCTTCAGCGTCAGCAACGCCCTAACTAACCTACTCCGGCTAACAAAATCACAAAACGTACAGCGGGTGGCACACGCTCTATTTGGCAGCTATAAATTCCACGTGAAGGCATAGTGTAGCCTACGTCACGTGACATCCATACCTGTCCGGCTCTCCCAACGAACAAACAAACAAGACATCCGAGGGGAGAAAGTAACAAACAAGAGGACAGGGGAGAACAAATAGGCGTTCCGAAGCTTTAAAAAACACAAACAATAATGTACTGAGACTGTTTGAACGACAGAACAAAATGGGGTACATTATTTCAGCAAAAAACAAAACAAAAAAAGCTGGCGAACGGGACGGCGATGGGCTTCGCATAATTCCGTGTAACGGGATTGGTATAGGTATGAATGACGTCATCGGGATTCCCCAGAAACAGCCAATGAACGGATTTGAGAAGAATGCAGGTACGGATCGCTGGAAAGAGACAGAAACACGCAAAACTCACACAGGAACGTAACAATAAATATCAATAAATAATTAAATAGAAAATAAATTAAATTACTAAAAATAAATAAATCGACAATTTAATAAATAGAAATAAATGAATTAATAATAAATGATTGTGTAAATCAAATACATAAATAAATAAATAAATAAATAAATGTATCAAGTAAAAAACTGAATAAATGTTTATAGATAGATAGATAGATAGATAGATAGATAGATAGATAGATAGATAGATAGATAGATAGATAGATAAAAACCATGCCAGCTTTTAGTCACAGCATTCATTCATAGAAAATGAAAAGTCTTTGCTAAATAGTGATAATAACAGATACGCAAAAATATTTGACAGCTTTGTAAAGAGTGCACGTTGTAATGGTGTTAACAACTGCTTATGATTTATGCAGTGTCTCGTTAACCCAGCCGCTGTCCTTTACAGAGGAGCAAACGAATGGGGGTGGGTTAAATTAACTAACTTTTGCCCTTGAAAGAACAGACCATGCAGCACATACGCTCGTTCTTACACGTGAATGGCGTCAAATCCCCTGCAACACAGGCAGCGCTCTGTTAATGACCGCTCCTCTGCCCCGTGCCGCTGTGGGCACTGAGCAAAAAGCCCAAAATGAAGCCTCTGACCGCCCCCTGCCGGCGGAGGGGGGTAAAGACGAGACTGAGCGGATCCTCTGACTGGCGCACAGACGGAGAAAAGACAAACCAATGCAGAATCCGGAAAGCAAATGCGGCGAACGAAGTAAAAAGGAGAAAAGTGACAAAGACAAAAGCTTACAGCACCTGGTATTCCCAGGCGGTCTCCCATCCAAGTACTAACCAGGCCCGACCCTGCTTAGCTTCCGAGATCGGACGAGATCGGGCGTGCTCAGGGTGGTATGGCCGTAAGCGAGAGACGCTGTCAAAACGAGCCTCTTAAACAATGCCCATACGTGTATAAAAACTAAAAGATATTTAAATACATAGATTAATTAATTAATTAAATAAATAAATAAATAAATAAATAAATAAACGTAAAGTAAAACATTAAAACTACATTAAATAAAAGTTACGACCCAGGGAAGCAGGGCAATGACAGGCATGTTTTATTAATGTTTTGTCCGGAGGAGTATGTGTTATGGACAAAGAAGACCCGGACGCAACAGACGTCTACGATGCCAAGTGGTTTATTATACACAAATACAGGTGCAGGGCTTAAGTCCAGTGAAAGGGGTAGTGGGAACAATATTTATTCATAGAAAGCGAACACGTGCACAGTTGTGAGGGGAGAAGGGACAAGAGCCGTGCCACATAAAACGCCAAGAAAATACCAGTACACACTCTAGCTATACGTAAGCTCTCCATCTACAAAAGAAAACAATTATAGATAAATCTTCAGCGTCAGCAACGCCCTAACTAACCTACTCCGGCTAACAAAATCACAAAACGTACAGCGGGTGGCACACGCTCTATTTGGCAGCTATAAATTCCACGTGAAGGCATAGTGTAGCCTACGTCACGTGACATCCATACCTGTCCGGCTCTCCCAACGAACAAACAAACAAGACATCCGAGGGGAGAAAGTAACAAACAAGAGGACAGGGGAGAACAAATAGGCGTTCCGAAGCTTTAAAAAACACAAACAATAATGTACTGAGACTGTTTGAACGACAGAACAAAATGGGGTACATTATTTCAGCAAAAAACAAAACAAAAAAAGCTGGCGAACGGGACGGCGATGGGCTTCGCATAATTCCGTGTAACGGGATTGGTATAGGTATGAATGACGTCATCGGGATTCCCCAGAAACAGCCAATGAACGGATTTGAGAAGAATGCAGGTACGGATCGCTGGAAAGAGACAGAAACACGCAAAACTCACACAGGAACGTAACAATAAATATCAATAAATAATTAAATAGAAAATAAATTAAATTACTAAAAATAAATAAATCGACAATTTAATAAATAGAAATAAATGAATTAATAATAAATGATTGTGTAAATCAAATACATAAATAAATAAATAAATAAATAAATGTATCAAGTAAAAAACTGAATAAATGTTTATAGATAGATAGATAGATAGATAGATAGATAGATAGATAGATAGATAGATAGATAGATAAAAACCATGCCAGCTTTTAGTCACAGCATTCATTCATAGAAAATGAAAAGTCTTTGCTAAATAGTGATAATAACAGATACGCAAAAATATTTGACAGCTTTGTAAAGAGTGCACGTTGTAATGGTGTTAACAACTGCTTATGATTTATGCAGTGTCTCGTTAACCCAGCCGCTGTCCTTTACAGAGGAGCAAACGAATGGGGGTGGGTTAAATTAACTAACTTTTGCCCTTGAAAGAACAGACCATGCAGCACATACGCTCGTTCTTACACGTGAATGGCGTCAAATCCCCTGCAACACAGGCAGCGCTCTGTTAATGACCGCTCCTCTGCCCCGTGCTGCTGTGGGCACTGAGCAAAAAGCCCAAAAGGAAGCCTCTGACCGCCCCCTGCCGGAGGAGGGGGGTAAAGACGAGACTGAGCGGATCCTCTGACTGGCGCACAGACGGAGAAAAGACAAACCAATGCAGAATCCGGAAAGCAAATGCGGCGAACGAAGTAAAAAGGAGAAAAGTGACAAAGACAAAAGCTTACAGCACCTGGTATTCCCAGGCGGTCTCCCATCCAAGTACTAACCAGGCCCGACCCTGCTTAGCTTCCGAGATCGGACGAGATCGGGCGTGCTCAGGGTGGTATGGCCGTAAGCGAGAGACGCTGTCAAAACGAGCCTCTTAAACAATGCCCATACGTGTATAAAAACTAAAAGATATTTAAATACATAGATTAATTAATTAATTAAATAAATAAATAAATAAATAAATAAATAAACGTAAAGTAAAACATTAAAACTACATTAAATAAAAGTTACGACCCAGGGAAGCAGGGCAATGACAGGCATGTTTTATTAATGTTTTGTCCGGAGGAGTATGTGTTATGGACAAAGAAGACCCGGACGCAACAGACGTCTACGATGCCAAGTGGTTTATTATACACAAATACAGGTGCAGGGCTTAAGTCCAGTGAAAGGGGTAGTGGGAACAATATTTATTCATAGAAAGCGAACACGTGCACAGTTGTGAGGGGAGAAGGGACAAGAGCCGTGCCACATAAAACGCCAAGAAAATACCAGTACACACTCTAGCTATACGTAAGCTCTCCATCTACAAAAGAAAACAATTATAGATAAATCTTCAGCGTCAGCAACGCCCTAACTAACCTACTCCGGCTAACAAAATCACAAAACGTACAGCGGGTGGCACACGCTCTATTTGGCAGCTATAAATTCCACGTGAAGGCATAGTGTAGCCTACGTCACGTGACATCCATACCTGTCCGGCTCTCCCAACGAACAAACAAACAAGACATCCGAGGGGAGAAAGTAACAAACAAGAGGACAGGGGAGAACAAATAGGCGTTCCGAAGCTTTAAAAAACACAAACAATAATGTACTGAGACTGTTTGAACGACAGAACAAAATGGGGTACATTATTTCAGCAAAAAACAAAACAAAAAAAGCTGGCGAACGGGACGGCGATGGGCTTCGCATAATTCCGTGTAACGGGATTGGTATAGGTATGAATGACGTCATCGGGATTCCCCAGAAACAGCCAATGAACGGATTTGAGAAGAATGCAGGTACGGATCGCTGGAAAGAGACAGAAACACGCAAAACTCACACAGGAACGTAACAATAAATATCAATAAATAATTAAATAGAAAATAAATTAAATTACTAAAAATAAATAAATCGACAATTTAATAAATAGAAATAAATGAATTAATAATAAATGATTGTGTAAATCAAATACATAAATAAATAAATAAATAAATAAATGTATCAAGTAAAAAACTGAATAAATGTTTATAGATAGATAGATAGATAGATAGATAGATAGATAGATAGATAGATAGATAGATAGATAGATAGATAAAAACCATGCCAGCTTTTAGTCACAGCATTCATTCATAGAAAATGAAAAGTCTTTGCTAAATAGTGATAATAACAGATACGCAAAAATATTTGACAGCTTTGTAAAGAGTGCACGTTGTAATGGTGTTAACAACTGCTTATGATTTATGCAGTGTCTCGTTAACCCAGCCGCTGTCCTTTACAGAGGAGCAAACGAATGGGGGTGGGTTAAATTAACTAACTTTTGCCCTTGAAAGAACAGACCATGCAGCACATACGCTCGTTCTTACACGTGAATGGCGTCAAATCCCCTGCAACACAGGCAGCGCTCTGTTAATGACCGCTCCTCTGCCCCGTGCTGCTGTGGGCACTGAGCAAAAAGCCCAAAAGGAAGCCTCTGACCGCCCCCTGCCGGAGGAGGGGGGTAAAGACGAGACTGAGCGGATCCTCTGACTGGCGCACAGACGGAGAAAAGACAAACCAATGCAGAATCCGGAAAGCAAATGCGGCGAACGAAGTAAAAAGGAGAAAAGTGACAAAGACAAAAGCTTACAGCACCTGGTATTCCCAGGCGGTCTCCCATCCAAGTACTAACCAGGCCCGACCCTGCTTAGCTTCCGAGATCGGACGAGATCGGGCGTGCTCAGGGTGGTATGGCCGTAAGCGAGAGACGCTGTCAAAACGAGCCTCTTAAACAATGCCCATACGTGTATAAAAACTAAAAGATATTTAAATACATAGATTAATTAATTAATTAAATAAATAAATAAATAAATAAATAAATAAACGTAAAGTAAAACATTAAAACTACATTAAATAAAAGTTACGACCCAGGGAAGCAGGGCAATGACAGGCATGTTTTATTAATGTTTTGTCCGGAGGAGTATGTGTTATGGACAAAGAAGACCCGGACGCAACAGACGTCTACGATGCCAAGTGGTTTATTATACACAAATACAGGTGCAGGGCTTAAGTCCAGTGAAAGGGGTAGTGGGAACAATATTTATTCATAGAAAGCGAACACGTGCACAGTTGTGAGGGGAGAAGGGACAAGAGCCGTGCCACATAAAACGCCAAGAAAATACCAGTACACACTCTAGCTATACGTAAGCTCTCCATCTACAAAAGAAAACAATTATAGATAAATCTTCAGCGTCAGCAACGCCCTAACTAACCTACTCCGGCTAACAAAATCACAAAACGTACAGCGGGTGGCACACGCTCTATTTGGCAGCTATAAATTCCACGTGAAGGCATAGTGTAGCCTACGTCACGTGACATCCATACCTGTCCGGCTCTCCCAACGAACAAACAAACAAGACATCCGAGGGGAGAAAGTAACAAACAAGAGGACAGGGGAGAACAAATAGGCGTTCCGAAGCTTTAAAAAACACAAACAATAATGTACTGAGACTGTTTGAACGACAGAACAAAATGGGGTACATTATTTCAGCAAAAAACAAAACAAAAAAAGCTGGCGAACGGGACGGCGATGGGCTTCGCATAATTCCGTGTAACGGGATTGGTATAGGTATGAATGACGTCATCGGGATTCCCCAGAAACAGCCAATGAACGGATTTGAGAAGAATGCAGGTACGGATCGCTGGAAAGAGACAGAAACACGCAAAACTCACACAGGAACGTAACAATAAATATCAATAAATAATTAAATAGAAAATAAATTAAATTACTAAAAATAAATAAATCGACAATTTAATAAATAGAAATAAATGAATTAATAATAAATGATTGTGTAAATCAAATACATAAATAAATAAATAAATAAATAAATGTATCAAGTAAAAAACTGAATAAATGTTTATAGATAGATAGATAGATAGATAGATAGATAGATAGATAGATAGATAGATAGATAGATAGATAGATAAAAACCATGCCAGCTTTTAGTCACAGCATTCATTCATAGAAAATGAAAAGTCTTTGCTAAATAGTGATAATAACAGATACGCAAAAATATTTGACAGCTTTGTAAAGAGTGCACGTTGTAATGGTGTTAACAACTGCTTATGATTTATGCAGTGTCTCGTTAACCCAGCCGCTGTCCTTTACAGAGGAGCAAACGAATGGGGGTGGGTTAAATTAACTAACTTTTGCCCTTGAAAGAACAGACCATGCAGCACATACGCTCGTTCTTACACGTGAATGGCGTCAAATCCCCTGCAACACAGGCAGCGCTCTGTTAATGACCGCTCCTCTGCCCCGTGCTGCTGTGGGCACTGAGCAAAAAGCCCAAAAGGAAGCCTCTGACCGCCCCCTGCCGGAGGAGGGGGGTAAAGACGAGACTGAGCGGATCCTCTGACTGGCGCACAGACGGAGAAAAGACAAACCAATGCAGAATCCGGAAAGCAAATGCGGCGAACGAAGTAAAAAGGAGAAAAGTGACAAAGACAAAAGCTTACAGCACCTGGTATTCCCAGGCGGTCTCCCATCCAAGTACTAACCAGGCCCGACCCTGCTTAGCTTCCGAGATCGGACGAGATCGGGCGTGCTCAGGGTGGTATGGCCGTAAGCGAGAGACGCTGTCAAAACGAGCCTCTTAAACAATGCCCATACGTGTATAAAAACTAAAAGATATTTAAATACATAGATTAATTAATTAATTAAATAAATAAATAAATAAATAAATAAATAAACGTAAAGTAAAACATTAAAACTACATTAAATAAAAGTTACGACCCAGGGAAGCAGGGCAATGACAGGCATGTTTTATTAATGTTTTGTCCGGAGGAGTATGTGTTATGGACAAAGAAGACCCGGACGCAACAGACGTCTACGATGCCAAGTGGTTTATTATACACAAATACAGGTGCAGGGCTTAAGTCCAGTGAAAGGGGTAGTGGGAACAATATTTATTCATAGAAAGCGAACACGTGCACAGTTGTGAGGGGAGAAGGGACAAGAGCCGTGCCACATAAAACGCCAAGAAAATACCAGTACACACTCTAGCTATACGTAAGCTCTCCATCTACAAAAGAAAACAATTATAGATAAATCTTCAGCGTCAGCAACGCCCTAACTAACCTACTCCGGCTAACAAAATCACAAAACGTACAGCGGGTGGCACACGCTCTATTTGGCAGCTATAAATTCCACGTGAAGGCATAGTGTAGCCTACGTCACGTGACATCCATACCTGTCCGGCTCTCCCAACGAACAAACAAACAAGACATCCGAGGGGAGAAAGTAACAAACAAGAGGACAGGGGAGAACAAATAGGCGTTCCGAAGCTTTAAAAAACACAAACAATAATGTACTGAGACTGTTTGAACGACAGAACAAAATGGGGTACATTATTTCAGCAAAAAACAAAACAAAAAAAGCTGGCGAACGGGACGGCGATGGGCTTCGCATAATTCCGTGTAACGGGATTGGTATAGGTATGAATGACGTCATCGGGATTCCCCAGAAACAGCCAATGAACGGATTTGAGAAGAATGCAGGTACGGATCGCTGGAAAGAGACAGAAACACGCAAAACTCACACAGGAACGTAACAATAAATATCAATAAATAATTAAATAGAAAATAAATTAAATTACTAAAAATAAATAAATCGACAATTTAATAAATAGAAATAAATGAATTAATAATAAATGATTGTGTAAATCAAATACATAAATAAATAAATAAATAAATAAATGTATCAAGTAAAAAACTGAATAAATGTTTATAGATAGATAGATAGATAGATAGATAGATAGATAGATAGATAGATAGATAGATAGATAGATAGATAAAAACCATGCCAGCTTTTAGTCACAGCATTCATTCATAGAAAATGAAAAGTCTTTGCTAAATAGTGATAATAACAGATACGCAAAAATATTTGACAGCTTTGTAAAGAGTGCACGTTGTAATGGTGTTAACAACTGCTTATGATTTATGCAGTGTCTCGTTAACCCAGCCGCTGTCCTTTACAGAGGAGCAAACGAATGGGGGTGGGTTAAATTAACTAACTTTTGCCCTTGAAAGAACAGACCATGCAGCACATACGCTCGTTCTTACACGTGAATGGCGTCAAATCCCCTGCAACACAGGCAGCGCTCTGTTAATGACCGCTCCTCTGCCCCGTGCTGCTGTGGGCACTGAGCAAAAAGCCCAAAAGGAAGCCTCTGACCGCCCCCTGCCGGAGGAGGGGGGTAAAGACGAGACTGAGCGGATCCTCTGACTGGCGCACAGACGGAGAAAAGACAAACCAATGCAGAATCCGGAAAGCAAATGCGGCGAACGAAGTAAAAAGGAGAAAAGTGACAAAGACAAAAGCTTACAGCACCTGGTATTCCCAGGCGGTCTCCCATCCAAGTACTAACCAGGCCCGACCCTGCTTAGCTTCCGAGATCGGACGAGATCGGGCGTGCTCAGGGTGGTATGGCCGTAAGCGAGAGACGCTGTCAAAACGAGCCTCTTAAACAATGCCCATACGTGTATAAAAACTAAAAGATATTTAAATACATAGATTAATTAATTAATTAAATAAATAAATAAATAAATAAATAAATAAATAAACGTAAAGTAAAACATTAAAACTACATTAAATAAAAGTTACGACCCAGGGAAGCAGGGCAATGACAGGCATGTTTTATTAATGTTTTGTCCGGAGGAGTATGTGTTATGGACAAAGAAGACCCGGACGCAACAGACGTCTACGATGCCAAGTGGTTTATTATACACAAATACAGGTGCAGGGCTTAAGTCCAGTGAAAGGGGTAGTGGGAACAATATTTATTCATAGAAAGCGAACACGTGCACAGTTGTGAGGGGAGAAGGGACAAGAGCCGTGCCACATAAAAAGCCAAGAAAATACCAGGACACACTCGAGCTATACGTAAGCTCTCCATCTACAAAAGAAAACAATTATAGATAAATCTTCAGCGTCAGCATCGCCCTAACTAGCCTACTCCGGCTAACAAAATCACAAAACGTACAGCGGGTGGCACACGCTCTATTTGGCAGCTATAAATTCCACGTGAAGGCATAGTGTAGCCTACGTCACGTGACATCCATACCTGTCCGGCTCTCCCAACGAACAAACAAACAAGACATCCGAGGGGAGAAAGTAACAAACAAGAGGACAGGGGAGAACAAATAGGCGTTCCGAAGCTTTAAAAAACACAAACAATAATGTACTGAGACTGTTTGAACGACAGAACAAAATGGGGTACATTATTTCAGCAAAAAACAAAACAAAAAAAGCTGGCGAACGGGACGGCGATGGGCTTCGCATAATTCCGTGTAACGGGATTGGTATAGGTATGAATGACGTCATCGGGATTCCCCAGAAACAGCCAATGAACGGATTTGAGAAGAATGCAGGTACGGATCGCTGGAAAGAGACAGAAACACGCAAAACTCACACAGGAACGTAACAATAAATATCAATAAATAATTAAATAGAAAATAAATTAAATTACTAAAAATAAATAAATCGACAATTTAATAAATAGAAATAAATGAATTAATAATAAATGATTGTGTAAATCAAATACATAAATAAATAAATAAATAAATAAATGTATCAAGTAAAAAACTGAATAAATGTTTATAGATAGATAGATAGATAGATAGATAGATAGATAGATAGATAGATAGATAGATAGATAGATAGATAGATAGATAGATAGATAGATAGATAGATAGATAGATAAAAACCATGCCAGCTTTTAGTCACAGCATTCATTCATAGAAAATGAAAAGTCTTTGCTAAATAGTGATAATAACAGATACGCAAAAATATTTGACAGCTTTGTAAAGAGTGCACGTTGTAATGGTGTTAACAACTGCTTATGATTTATGCAGTGTCTCGTTAACCCAGCCGCTGTCCTTTACAGAGGAGCAAACGAATGGGGGTGGGTTAAATTAACTAACTTTTGCCCTTGAAAGAACAGACCATGCAGCACATACGCTCGTTCTTACACGTGAATGGCGTCAAATCCCCTGCAACACAGGCAGCGCTCTGTTAATGACCGCTCCTCTGCCCCGTGCTGCTGTGGGCACTGAGCAAAAAGCCCAAAAGGAAGCCTCTGACCGCCCCCTGCCGGAGGAGGGGGGTAAAGACGAGACTGAGCGGATCCTCTGACTGGCGCACAGACGGAGAAAAGACAAACCAATGCAGAATCCGGAAAGCAAATGCGGCGAACGAAGTAAAAAGGAGAAAAGTGACAAAGACAAAAGCTTACAGCACCTGGTATTCCCAGGCGGTCTCCCATCCAAGTACTAACCAGGCCCGACCCTGCTTAGCTTCCGAGATCGGACGAGATCGGGCGTGCTCAGGGTGGTATGGCCGTAAGCGAGAGACGCTGTCAAAACGAGCCTCTTAAACAATGCCCATACGTGTATAAAAACTAAAAGATATTTAAATACATAGATTAATTAATTAATTAAATAAATAAATAAATAAATAAATAAATAAACGTAAAGTAAAACATTAAAACTACATTAAATAAAAGTTACGACCCAGGGAAGCAGGGCAATGACAGGCATGTTTTATTAATGTTTTGTCCGGAGGAGTATGTGTTATGGACAAAGAAGACCCGGACGCAACAGACGTCTACGATGCCAAGTGGTTTATTATACACAAATACAGGTGCAGGGCTTAAGTCCAGTGAAAGGGGTAGTGGGAACAATATTTATTCATAGAAAGCGAACACGTGCACAGTTGTGAGGGGAGAAGGGACAAGAGCCGTGCCACATAAAACGCCAAGAAAATACCAGTACACACTCTAGCTATACGTAAGCTCTCCATCTACAAAAGAAAACAATTATAGATAAATCTTCAGCGTCAGCAACGCCCTAACTAACCTACTCCGGCTAACAAAATCACAAAACGTACAGCGGGTGGCACACGCTCTATTTGGCAGCTATAAATTCCACGTGAAGGCATAGTGTAGCCTACGTCACGTGACATCCATACCTGTCCGGCTCTCCCAACGAACAAACAAACAAGACATCCGAGGGGAGAAAGTAACAAACAAGAGGACAGGGGAGAACAAATAGGCGTTCCGAAGCTTTAAAAAACACAAACAATAATGTACTGAGACTGTTTGAACGACAGAACAAAATGGGGTACATTATTTCAGCAAAAAACAAAACAAAAAAAGCTGGCGAACGGGACGGCGATGGGCTTCGCATAATTCCGTGTAACGGGATTGGTATAGGTATGAATGACGTCATCGGGATTCCCCAGAAACAGCCAATGAACGGATTTGAGAAGAATGCAGGTACGGATCGCTGGAAAGAGACAGAAACACGCAAAACTCACACAGGAACGTAACAATAAATATCAATAAATAATTAAATAGAAAATAAATTAAATTACTAAAAATAAATAAATCGACAATTTAATAAATAGAAATAAATGAATTAATAATAAATGATTGTGTAAATCAAATACATAAATAAATAAATAAATAAATAAATGTATCAAGTAAAAAACTGAATAAATGTTTATAGATAGATAGATAGATAGATAGATAGATAGATAGATAGATAGATAGATAGATAGATAGATAGATAAAAACCATGCCAGCTTTTAGTCACAGCATTCATTCATAGAAAATGAAAAGTCTTTGCTAAATAGTGATAATAACAGATACGCAAAAATATTTGACAGCTTTGTAAAGAGTGCACGTTGTAATGGTGTTAACAACTGCTTATGATTTATGCAGTGTCTCGTTAACCCAGCCGCTGTCCTTTACAGAGGAGCAAACGAATGGGGGTGGGTTAAATTAACTAACTTTTGCCCTTGAAAGAACAGACCATGCAGCACATACGCTCGTTCTTACACGTGAATGGCGTCAAATCCCCTGCAACACAGGCAGCGCTCTGTTAATGACCGCTCCTCTGCCCCGTGCTGCTGTGGGCACTGAGCAAAAAGCCCAAAAGGAAGCCTCTGACCGCCCCCTGCCGGAGGAGGGGGGTAAAGACGAGACTGAGCGGATCCTCTGACTGGCGCACAGACGGAGAAAAGACAAACCAATGCAGAATCCGGAAAGCAAATGCGGCGAACGAAGTAAAAAGGAGAAAAGTGACAAAGACAAAAGCTTACAGCACCTGGTATTCCCAGGCGGTCTCCCATCCAAGTACTAACCAGGCCCGACCCTGCTTAGCTTCCGAGATCGGACGAGATCGGGCGTGCTCAGGGTGGTATGGCCGTAAGCGAGAGACGCTGTCAAAACGAGCCTCTTAAACAATGCCCATACGTGTATAAAAACTAAAAGATATTTAAATACATAGATTAATTAATTAATTAAATAAATAAATAAATAAATAAATAAATAAACGTAAAGTAAAACATTAAAACTACATTAAATAAAAGTTACGACCCAGGGAAGCAGGGCAATGACAGGCATGTTTTATTAATGTTTTGTCCGGAGGAGTATGTGTTATGGACAAAGAAGACCCGGACGCAACAGACGTCTACGATGCCAAGTGGTTTATTATACACAAATACAGGTGCAGGGCTTAAGTCCAGTGAAAGGGGTAGTGGGAACAATATTTATTCATAGAAAGCGAACACGTGCACAGTTGTGAGGGGAGAAGGGACAAGAGCCGTGCCACATAAAACGCCAAGAAAATACCAGTACACACTCTAGCTATACGTAAGCTCTCCATCTACAAAAGAAAACAATTATAGATAAATCTTCAGCGTCAGCAACGCCCTAACTAACCTACTCCGGCTAACAAAATCACAAAACGTACAGCGGGTGGCACACGCTCTATTTGGCAGCTATAAATTCCACGTGAAGGCATAGTGTAGCCTACGTCACGTGACATCCATACCTGTCCGGCTCTCCCAACGAACAAACAAACAAGACATCCGAGGGGAGAAAGTAACAAACAAGAGGACAGGGGAGAACAAATAGGCGTTCCGAAGCTTTAAAAAACACAAACAATAATGTACTGAGACTGTTTGAACGACAGAACAAAATGGGGTACATTATTTCAGCAAAAAACAAAACAAAAAAAGCTGGCGAACGGGACGGCGATGGGCTTCGCATAATTCCGTGTAACGGGATTGGTATAGGTATGAATGACGTCATCGGGATTCCCCAGAAACAGCCAATGAACGGATTTGAGAAGAATGCAGGTACGGATCGCTGGAAAGAGACAGAAACACGCAAAACTCACACAGGAACGTAACAATAAATATCAATAAATAATTAAATAGAAAATAAATTAAATTACTAAAAATAAATAAATCGACAATTTAATAAATAGAAATAAATGAATTAATAATAAATGATTGTGTAAATCAAATACATAAATAAATAAATAAATAAATAAATGTATCAAGTAAAAAACTGAATAAATGTTTATAGATAGATAGATAGATAGATAGATAGATAGATAGATAGATAGATAGATAGATAGATAGATAGATAAAAACCATGCCAGCTTTTAGTCACAGCATTCATTCATAGAAAATGAAAAGTCTTTGCTAAATAGTGATAATAACAGATACGCAAAAATATTTGACAGCTTTGTAAAGAGTGCACGTTGTAATGGTGTTAACAACTGCTTATGATTTATGCAGTGTCTCGTTAACCCAGCCGCTGTCCTTTACAGAGGAGCAAACGAATGGGGGTGGGTTAAATTAACTAACTTTTGCCCTTGAAAGAACAGACCATGCAGCACATACGCTCGTTCTTACACGTGAATGGCGTCAAATCCCCTGCAACACAGGCAGCGCTCTGTTAATGACCGCTCCTCTGCCCCGTGCTGCTGTGGGCACTGAGCAAAAAGCCCAAAAGGAAGCCTCTGACCGCCCCCTGCCGGAGGAGGGGGGTAAAGACGAGACTGAGCGGATCCTCTGACTGGCGCACAGACGGAGAAAAGACAAACCAATGCAGAATCCGGAAAGCAAATGCGGCGAACGAAGTAAAAAGGAGAAAAGTGACAAAGACAAAAGCTTACAGCACCTGGTATTCCCAGGCGGTCTCCCATCCAAGTACTAACCAGGCCCGACCCTGCTTAGCTTCCGAGATCGGACGAGATCGGGCGTGCTCAGGGTGGTATGGCCGTAAGCGAGAGACGCTGTCAAAACGAGCCTCTTAAACAATGCCCATACGTGTATAAAAACTAAAAGATATTTAAATACATAGATTAATTAATTAATTAAATAAATAAATAAATAAATAAATAAATAAACGTAAAGTAAAACATTAAAACTACATTAAATAAAAGTTACGACCCAGGGAAGCAGGGCAATGACAGGCATGTTTTATTAATGTTTTGTCCGGAGGAGTATGTGTTATGGACAAAGAAGACCCGGACGCAACAGACGTCTACGATGCCAAGTGGTTTATTATACACAAATACAGGTGCAGGGCTTAAGTCCAGTGAAAGGGGTAGTGGGAACAATATTTATTCATAGAAAGCGAACACGTGCACAGTTGTGAGGGGAGAAGGGACAAGAGCCGTGCCACATAAAACGCCAAGAAAATACCAGTACACACTCTAGCTATACGTAAGCTCTCCATCTACAAAAGAAAACAATTATAGATAAATCTTCAGCGTCAGCAACGCCCTAACTAACCTACTCCGGCTAACAAAATCACAAAACGTACAGCGGGTGGCACACGCTCTATTTGGCAGCTATAAATTCCACGTGAAGGCATAGTGTAGCCTACGTCACGTGACATCCATACCTGTCCGGCTCTCCCAACGAACAAACAAACAAGACATCCGAGGGGAGAAAGTAACAAACAAGAGGACAGGGGAGAACAAATAGGCGTTCCGAAGCTTTAAAAAACACAAACAATAATGTACTGAGACTGTTTGAACGACAGAACAAAATGGGGTACATTATTTCAGCAAAAAACAAAACAAAAAAAGCTGGCGAACGGGACGGCGATGGGCTTCGCATAATTCCGTGTAACGGGATTGGTATAGGTATGAATGACGTCATCGGGATTCCCCAGAAACAGCCAATGAACGGATTTGAGAAGAATGCAGGTACGGATCGCTGGAAAGAGACAGAAACACGCAAAACTCACACAGGAACGTAACAATAAATATCAATAAATAATTAAATAGAAAATAAATTAAATTACTAAAAATAAATAAATCGACAATTTAATAAATAGAAATAAATGAATTAATAATAAATGATTGTGTAAATCAAATACATAAATAAATAAATAAATAAATAAATGTATCAAGTAAAAAACTGAATAAATGTTTATAGATAGATAGATAGATAGATAGATAGATAGATAGATAGATAGATAGATAGATAGATAGATAGATAGATAGATAGATAGATAGATAGATAGATAGATAGATAAAAACCATGCCAGCTTTTAGTCACAGCATTCATTCATAGAAAATGAAAAGTCTTTGCTAAATAGTGATAATAACAGATACGCAAAAATATTTGACAGCTTTGTAAAGAGTGCACGTTGTAATGGTGTTAACAACTGCTTATGATTTATGCAGTGTCTCGTTAACCCAGCCGCTGTCCTTTACAGAGGAGCAAACGAATGGGGGTGGGTTAAATTAACTAACTTTTGCCCTTGAAAGAACAGACCATGCAGCACATACGCTCGTTCTTACACGTGAATGGCGTCAAATCCCCTGCAACACAGGCAGCGCTCTGTTAATGACCGCTCCTCTGCCCCGTGCTGCTGTGGGCACTGAGCAAAAAGCCCAAAAGGAAGCCTCTGACCGCCCCCTGCCGGAGGAGGGGGGTAAAGACGAGACTGAGCGGATCCTCTGACTGGCGCACAGACGGAGAAAAGACAAACCAATGCAGAATCCGGAAAGCAAATGCGGCGAACGAAGTAAAAAGGAGAAAAGTGACAAAGACAAAAGCTTACAGCACCTGGTATTCCCAGGCGGTCTCCCATCCAAGTACTAACCAGGCCCGACCCTGCTTAGCTTCCGAGATCGGACGAGATCGGGCGTGCTCAGGGTGGTATGGCCGTAAGCGAGAGACGCTGTCAAAACGAGCCTCTTAAACAATGCCCATACGTGTATAAAAACTAAAAGATATTTAAATACATAGATTAATTAATTAATTAAATAAATAAATAAATAAATAAATAAATAAACGTAAAGTAAAACATTAAAACTACATTAAATAAAAGTTACGACCCAGGGAAGCAGGGCAATGACAGGCATGTTTTATTAATGTTTTGTCCGGAGGAGTATGTGTTATGGACAAAGAAGACCCGGACGCAACAGACGTCTACGATGCCAAGTGGTTTATTATACACAAATACAGGTGCAGGGCTTAAGTCCAGTGAAAGGGGTAGTGGGAACAATATTTATTCATAGAAAGCGAACACGTGCACAGTTGTGAGGGGAGAAGGGACAAGAGCCGTGCCACATAAAACGCCAAGAAAATACCAGTACACACTCTAGCTATAC